>NC_053022.1:228572876-228739936 GCF_003073215.2 Triticum urartu
CAAGCTTGATCTCCGTATGGGTTATCATCAGATTCGAATCCGTGAGCAAGATATTCCCAAGACGGCTTTCAGGACAAGCTATGGTTCATATGAATACACTGTCATGTCTTTTGGCCTCGTCAACGCTCCTCGGACTTTCTCTCGCATGATGGACTTCATCTTCAACGCCTACACCAATGACTTTGTTTTGGTCTATCTCGACGACATTCTGGTATTTTCAAAGAACAAGGAAGATCATGCCAAGCACTTGCATTTGGTGCTCGATAAGCTCAGGGAACACCAGTTCTACGCCAAGTTCTCAAAGTGCGAGTTTTGGCTCGATGAGGTTCTTTATATTGGACATATCATCTCTGCCAAGGGCATTGCGGTGAATCCTGAGAAGTTGTCCGCAATTGTGAATTGGGAACCACCTCAGAATGTGAAGCAACTCCGTAGCTTCCTCGGTCTCGCAAGCTACTGTCGAAGGTTCGTTGAGAACTTTTCAAAGATCGCGAAGCCTCTCTCAAACCTTCTCCAGAAGCACGTCAAGTACGTTTGGTCTCCGGAATGTGACATCGCTTTCCACACTTTGAAAGAGAAATTGGTCACTGCTCCAGTTCTGACTCCTCCTGATGAATCCAAACCGTTCGAGGTCTTCTGCGATGCCTCTCTTCAAGGTCTTGGTGTAGTGTTTATGCAAGAGAAGAAAGTTGTGGCTTATTCCTCTCGCCAGTTGAAGCCCAACGAAAAGAACTACCCCACTCATGACCTCGAGTTGGCGGCAGTTGTGCATGCTCTTTTGACTTGGAGACATCTCTTATTGGGAAGAAAAGTGGACATCTTCACTGACCACAAGAGTCTCAAGTACATCTTCACTCAGCCTAATCTCAACCTCAGGCAGACTCGATGGGTCGAAATGATTCAAGAGTATAATCCGAGTATCGAGTATACTCCAGCCAAGGCCAATGTGATTGCTGACGCATTGTGCAGGAAGGCTTATTGCAACAGTCTGATTCTCAAGCCTTACCAACCCAAGCTTTGTCAAGCTTTCCGCAAACTCAATCTGCAAGTTGTTCCTCAAGGTTTCCTCGCCAACCTTCAAGTCTCTCCTACCTTGGAAGACCAGATTCGCGAGGCTCAACTTCTTGATGCTATGGTGAAGGTGAAGATTGGGATTTCCAAGAGTCAACCCAAGTACAAGTGCTACCGCCTTGATAACAAGGATACTCTCTTCTTCGAGGATCGTATTGTTGTGCCCAAAGGTGATCTTCGTAAGGTTATCATGAACGAGGCTCACAATTCACTCCTCTCCATCCACCCTGGGAGCATGAAGATGTATCAGGACCTCAAGCAGGCTTATTGGTGGACTCGAATGAAGCTCGAGATTGCTCAGTTCGTGAATGAGTGTGATGTCTGCAGAAGAGTGAAGGCAGAACACCAAAGGCCAGCTGCTCTCCTCCAACCTCTTGCCATTCCAGAATGGAAGTTTGACCACATTGAGATGGACTTCGTGACTGGGCTTCCAAAGTCCAAGCATGAATGATGCTATATTCGTTGTCATCGACAAACTCACTAAAGTGGCACACTTTCTGCCCATCAAAGAGTCTATCACTGCAGCTCAATTGGCGGAGCTCTACACCTCTCGGATTGTCTCTCTGCACGGTATTCCACAGGTGATCTCTTCAGACCGTGGCAGCATCTTTACCTCCAAGTTTTGGGATTCTTTTTAGAAGGCCATGGGCACCAACATCCGCTTCAGCACAGCTTTCCATCCTCAAACTAGCGGTCAATTCGAGCGTGTCAACCAGATTCTTGAAGATATGCTCAGGGCTTGTGTGATCTCCTTCGGCATGAAGTGGGAGGATTGTCTTCCATATGCTGAATTCTCCTACAACAACAGTTTTCAAGCAAGTTCGGGCAAGGCCCCATTCGAAATTCTGTATGGCAGGAAGTGTCGTACCCCTCTCAACTGGTCTGAAACCGGTGAACGTCAACTTCTGGGAAATGACTTAATCACAGAGGCAGAGGAAATGTGCAAAGTCATTCGAGATAACCTCAAAGCAGCGCAATCGCGCCAGAAGAGCTACTATGATATTAAGCACCATGATTTGGCTTTCGAGATCGGAGATCATGTTTACCTCTGTGTCTCTCCAATGAAAGGTACTCGTCACTTTGGTATCAAAGGGAAGCTTGCCCCTAGATATGTGGGATCTTTCAAGATCGTCGGCAAGAGAGGCGATCTCGCCTATCAACTCGAGCTTCCTTCAAACTTTGCCAATGTGCATGACGTGTTCCATGTCTCTCATCTCCACAAGTGCTTCAAGACACCTGACCACACCGTCAACTTCGAAGACATTGAGCTCCAAGAAGATCTCTCTTATCGTGAGCACCCCGTTGCTATTCTTGAAGAGACTGAACGCAAGACTCGCAATAAGTCAATCAAATTCCTCAAAGTCAAGTGGTCACACCATTCCGACCGTGAAGCCACCTGGGAACGCGACGATCACCTCTGTTCTGAGTACCCGGCATTCTTCCAGTCCTAGATCTCGGGACGAGATCCTTTCGTAGAGGTGGAGTGTTGTAACACCCCGGATGTAATTTACCTAATATGTACTACAACTCTTGCCGTTTCCGGCGTTAAGTTATTTTATTTCCTCGGGTTCGGGTTTTTGTCTCTGTGTGTTGTTGTCGTTGTCATGCATCTCATATCATGTCATCATGTGCATTGCTTTTGCATATGTGTTCATCTCATGCATCCGAGCATTTTCCCCGTTGTCCGTTTTGCATTCCGGCGCTCCATTCTCCTCCGGTGGTCATTTCTACCTTTCTTTCGTGTGTGGGGATTAAACATTTCCGGATTGGACCGAGACTTGCCAGGCGGCCTTGGTTTATTACCGGTAGACTGCCTGTCAAGTTTCGTACCATTTGGACTTCGTTTGGTGCTCCAACGATTAACCGAGGGACCGAAAAGGCCTCGTGTGTGTTGCAGCCCAACACCCTTCCAATTTGGCCCAAAACTCACCAAAACCCTCTCCATCATCTAGAGCATTCGATCACGATCGCGTGGCCGAAAACCACACCTCATTTGGACACTCCTAGCTCCCTCTATGCCTATAAATATCACCCCCTCCCGAAATTTCGGTTCTTCTTCCCCCCGAAAACCTAAAGAACCAGATCCGCCGCCACCGGACATGTCCGCCGCCGCCCGCGGCCACTAACAGGGGGCCACGTGGCCGGCCGCCTCCTCCCACCGTGGAGGACCGCGAAGCCCGGGGCTGGCCCTCCCCGCCGCCCGATCGGGCCACGCATCTCCGCGCCAGGCGCCACACCGCGCCGCTTCCTCCTCAACTCCGGCGACCGGACCTCCTCGCCGCCCTTCGCCTCAAGTCCGGCGGCCGCTCCGCCGCGCCTCCTCAACTCCGGCAAGGCCGCGCCGCCACCGCCCGGCGTCGGCAACCACGCCGGCGACGCCCTCCGCTGCCTCCGCCTCCCCAAGTTCCGATCGGCCCTTCCCCGGCGACCTCGAGCTCGAAGTCCGGCCGACGAACCTCGTTTTCCGCGCATGAACAGTAACTCCGGCAAGATCCCGATCTGGATCTAAGATCCGAAATCTCGGGTTGACTTTTTCGTCCCTAACCCTAATTATATTGCCATGTTCATCGTGCCGTAACTTTGCATCCGTAAATCCGTTTTGGGCATATAGCATATCAAAATGTTCGAATCAGAGAGCGCATCATTTCATCTCATTGCATCATTTTCATTTGAGTTCATCTTGATTCCCGAAATGCTGTTGGAAGAGTGCTATTTGAGTTAGTTGTCAGATCTGCTGCTCCAAATGGCTATTTGTCATTTTTGCCATGATTATTGTGTGCATGATATGCCCATGAGCTCTACATGTGTTTTGTCATATGCTTTGCCTTCTTTCCAGAGGTGCAACCCATGTATTTTTGTGATGTGTGTGGTGACTAGCACAAGCTTGCAAAGTGGAGCACTCGTTAATGCTGATTTCAGGGACTTAGCATTTCCACCAAGTCCTTGATCTGTTTTTATCAATATGCCATATGTTCATGTTGTTTCCTAGTGATTCGTGCCTCTTTTGAGGATGATCAGTAAGGATTATTTGTTAATCTTGTAGTGCTCTATCCATCCATGTCTTTGTTTGCATTTATGGAGCACCCTAGCTTGAGTCAATTGAGCTCTACTTTTACTATTTCGTGAAACTGGGCAGATCGTCTACTTGTTAGCGATTTTGCCGAGGATATTGTAGTTGATCCGTGCATGCTATGTTGTTGTGCTTGCCATGTCTAGCTTGTATAATGTGTGTTCTTGATGGGTGTATGCTTAGATTGTCATGCCTTGCTCTGTAGCGAGTGCATCGAGCTCGTAAACATGCCCACTTGATATCTTATTTGCATGCTCCAGTTTTTCGCAAAGTCTCAGATCTGATTATGTTTTTGCCATGTTCACATTCTTGCAATTGTATTTTCTGATCCCTTTTGGCTCAAGGTCACTAAGGGACTTTTGTTAAGCTCTTTGGGTAGCTCCATGCCATGCCTTACTTTGCCATGTTAAGTTCCTGTAGCATATAGTTTTCTTGCTCCAAATTGTGCTACCTGATCTGAAATTCCAGACAAGTGTTAATTTCACTAAGTCTGAGATATGTTTACCAATTGCACTTTTGCCATGCTTGTTTGAACCTGTTAATGGATGAATTGGCCGTAGCTCAGTGTTCATATTTTGTTAAGCATCATGAATGGATCCCTGCCATGCGTTGTGTTGCCATGTTTGAGTGCTGTAGCATAATTATCTTGTTGCATTTAGATGGCTACTTGCTGTATATCGCAGGCCGGTGCCATATTTGTTTCGCTTGCCATTTCCAAACCGTGTCTCCGATTCCGGCGTTCTTTATATCGTTTTCAAGCGAAATCATCTCACCTTTCCAGTGGAACACTTGGATTTCCATGTTGAGGCCAGGGTCATTCATCTCTTGTCAAATCTTGCATATGCATCACATTTCCATGTTGGGGCGATCGGGACCGTGTCGCATGTTGGGTTGATCTTTTATTTTGGCACCGTAGTCGGGCCATGAGTGATTGGATGATGTAATGCTATTTATGTACTTTGTTTGACGTGGCGAGTGTAAGCCAACTATGTACCTTCCCCTTTTATTATCTATTTACATGGGATGTTGTGAAGATTGCCTTACTTGCGACATTGCTTTCAATGCGGTTATGCCTCTAAGTCATGCTTCGACACGTAGGAGATATAGCCGCATAGAGGGAGTTACAATTAACTCTTTGGCATGTCATATTTTAATGAGTGCTCACAATCATAAAAGATGTCCAAGATAGTATATTTATATGTGAAACCTCTCTTTCTTTATTACTTCCTATTAATTGCAACGATGACCAAAGATATGTTTGTAACCCTCAACAACTTTTAATCATCATACTCTTTCTATGTGAAGTCATTACTCTTCATAAGATCAATATGTTCTCTTTTTATTTCTTTTTATTCTTTCTTTTTATTTTATTCACTCAAGATCATAGCAAGATAATCAAGCCCTTGACTCAACACTAATCTTTATTATATAGCTCACGAACTCGATTACATAGAGGGATCGTAAAGCAAAACTCAAAACTAGATCATACCAAAAACTTTATTCAAACTAAGAAAAACGATAAAGATAGAGATGTGATGGTGATATGATACCGGGGCACCTCCCCCAAGCTTGGCAGTTGCCAAGGGGAGTGCCCATACCCATGTGATTATGTCTCCTTTGTTGGTGAAGAAGATGGTGGTGATGATGGGTAGTCGCACATCGAGCGTAAGAGATCCTCCAACTTGCATATAATGTCCTTGAGTGCAACTATATGCTCCTTCAACAAAAAAAATTCATGTATGAGATACTTGTTCCGTATACGAGCTAACTCAATCATCTTGAAAGCTTCAATCTCAGTCGGGGTAAGAAGATTGTGATCAAGTTGAAGGATGTCTTCTGTTGCCGGAACTTGGTCCTCCGTGGCCTTCTTGATCCCTTCGTCCTTGTCGATCTCCACGGGTTCTTCCATCTTCAGCTCTATCTTCATTAACCAAGCATCGTTGTCACCATTGTTGGAGGAGGAGGACGACATGATGCCTGGCCTTGACAACCCTCACAGAAAATAGATCGAAACAAGAACAGAGGACAATTGCGTGATACAGGAGTCAAAACCTCCGGGAGATTATATAATGAATTTTTACCGACCAAAATATGTATCGTACAAGAAAACGGAGTCCGGAGAGCACACGAGGAGCCCACGAGGTAGGGGCGCGCCCAGGGGGTAGGGCGCGCCCTCCACCCTCGTGGAGCCTTCGTGTCCTTCCCGGACTGCTTCTTATTTTTCTATTTTTCTAAATATTCCAAAACGGAGAAAAATTGCGATTAGAACTGTTTTGGAGTCGGTTTACTTACCGTACCGCGTACCTCTTCCTTTTCGGAGTCTGAAACATTCTGGAAAGTGTCCATTATATATTCCTCCGGGGTTACGGTTTCAATAATATTGGTTTCAACATTTATAGGATTACCTGAGATATAATGTTTGATTCTTTGACCGTTCACCACCTTCGGATTTGTGCCTTCGAAGTTGTTTATTTTTATGGCGCCGGAACGATAGACCTCCTTGATAACGTAAGGACCTTCACATTTAGAGAGAAGTTTTCTTGCAAAAAATCTTAAGCGAGAGTTGTATAACAATACATAATCACCTACATTAAACTCACGCTTTTGTATCCTTTTGTCGTGCCATCTTTTAACTTTTTCTTTAAACAACTTGGCATGCTCATAGGCTTGGGTTCTCCATTCATCAAGTGAGCTAATGTCAAATAACCTCTTCTCACCGGCAAGTTTGAAATCATAGTTGAGCTCTTTAATAGCCCAATATGCCTTATGTTCTAGTTCGAGAGGTAAGTGACATGCTTTTCCATAAACCATTTTATACGGAGACATACCCATAGGATTTTTATATGCAGTTCTATAGGCCCATAATGCATCATCAAGTTTCTTGGACCAATTCTTTCTAGATCTATTAACAGTCTTTTGCAAAATTAATTTGAGTTCTCTATTACTCAATTCTACTTGACCACTAGACTGTGGGTGATAAGGAGATGCAATTCTATGATTAACATCATACTTAGCAAGCATTTTACGGAAAGCACCATGAATAAAATGTGAACCACCATCAGTCATTAAATATCTAGGGACTCCAAACCTCGGAAAAATAACTTCTTTAAGCATCTTAATAGAGGTGTTATGATCAGCACTACTAGTTGGAATAGCTTCTACCCACTTAGTAACGTAATTAGCAGCAACTAAAATATGTGTATATCCATTAGAGGCAGGAAACGGTCCCATATAATCAAAGCGCCAAACATCAAATGGTTCAATAACAACTGAATAATTCATAGGCATTTCTTGATGTCTACTAATATTACCAATTCTTTGACATTCATCACAAGATAAGAAAAACTTACGGGCATCCTTGAAGAGAGTAGGCCAATAAAAACCGGATTGCAATACCTTATGTGCAGTTCTATCTCCAACGTGGTGTCCTCCATAAGCTTCGGAGTGACACTTGCATAGGATCTGTTCCTATTCATGCTCAGGTACACAACGCCTAATAACACCATCTACTCCTTCTTTATAAAGATGTGGGTCATCCCAAAAGTAATGTCTTAAATCATAGAAAAACTTTTTCTTTTGCTGGTATGTGAAACTAGGTGGTATAAATTTAGCAACAATGTAATTAGCATAATCAGCATACCATGGAGCAGTATGAGAAGCATTTATGACATTTAATTGTTCATCAGGAAAGCTATCATCAATAGGTAGTGGGTCATCAAGAACATTTTCTAACCTAGACAAGTTATCTGCAACGGGGTTCTCAGCTCCCTTTCTATCAATAATATGCAAATCAAATACTTGTAGCAAGAGAACCCATCTAATAAGTCTAGGTTTAGCATCTTTCTTTTCCATAAGATATTTAATAGCAGCATGATTAGTGTGAATAGTTACTTTAGAATCAACAGTATAACGTCTAAACTTATCACAAGAAATACAACTGCTAAAAATTATTTTTCAGTAGTGGCATAATTTCTCTGGGCATTGTCTAGAGTTTTACTAGCATATTGAATAACATTTAATTTCTTATCGACTCTTTGCCCTAGAACAGCACCTATAGCATAATCGCTAGCATCACACATAATTTCAAAAGGTAAATTCCAATCAGGTGGCTGAACAATAGGTGCAGAGATTAATGCTTTCTTAAGTATTTCAAATGCTTCTACACAATCATCATCGAAGACGAATGGTATATCTTTTTGTAATAAATTAGTCAGAGGCCAAGGAATTTTTGAGAAGTCCTTAATGAACCTCCTATAAAAGTCGGCATGGCCAAGGAAACTTCTTATACCTTTGATGTCCTTGGGACACAGCATCTTTTCGATAGCATCAACTTTAGCTTTATCAACTTCAATGCCCCTTTCAGAAATTTTATGCCCCAAGACAATACCTTCATTAACCATAAAGTGGCACTTCTCCCAATTCAAGATAAGGTTAGTTTCTTCACATCTCTGCAAAACTCGATCAAGGTTGCTTAAGCAATCATCAAAAGAGGATCCATAGACGGAGAAATCTTCCATGAAAACCTCACAAATCTTTTCACAAAAATCAAAGAATATAGCCATCATGCATATTTGAAAGGTAGCAGGTGCATTACATAAACCAAAAGTCATACGTCTGTAAGCAAAAGTACCGAAGGGAAAGTAAAAGTCGTCTTTGATTGATCATCAGCTGGCAAGTAAAAGTAGAATAACCATCTAGAAAGCAAAAATGTGTACGTTTGGTTAATCTTTCTAGCATTTGATCAATGAAAGGTAAGGGGTAATGATCTTTTTTAGTAGCCTTATTTAATTAGCGGAAATCAATTACCATCCTATAACCTGTAATAATTCTTTGCGGAATCAATTCATCTTTATCATTAGGAATGACAGTAATACCTCCCTTCTTAGGGACACAATGGACAGGACTTACCCACTGACTATCAGCAACGGGATAAATTATACCTGCCTCAAGGAGCTTTAGTATTTCTTTTCTTACCACTTCTTTCATCTTAGGATTTAGCCATCGTTGGTGATCAATAACTGGTTTGGCATCTTTCTCCAAATTTATTTCGTGTTGACATAGAGTGGGACTAATGCCCTTAAGATCATCAAGAGTATATCTAATAGCAGCATGGTCCTTCTTCAGAGTTTTCAATAATTTTTCTTCCTCCTTCTCTGAAAGGTTAGCACTAATAATGACAGGATATATCTTCTTTTCATCAATATAAGCATATTTAAGAGTATCAGGCAGTGGTTTAAGCTCAAACACGGGATCACCCTTGGGTGGAGGAGGATCCCCTAAGATTTCAATAGGCAAGTTGTGTTTCAGAATAGGTCCCTGTTTAAAGAACACTTCATCTATTTCCGTTCTTTCATTCATAAACATATCATTTTCATGGTCTAGCAAATATCGTTCTAAAGGATCACTAGGAGGTATGGCAATAGAAGCAAAACCAATAATTTCATCTTTACTAGGCAGTTCCTCTTCACGGTGTTGTCTACGAAATTTAGAGAAGTTGAACTTATGAGACATATCACCTAAACCAATAGTAACAACATCATTTTCGCAGTATATCCTAGCATTAACAGTGTTTAAGAAGGGTCTACCAAATATAATGGGACAAAAGCTATCTTGTGGGGAACCAAGAACAAGAAAATCAGCAGGATATTTAGTTTTCCCACAAAAGACTTCAACTTCTCTAACAATCCCAATTGGTGAAATAGTATCTCTATTGGCAAGTTTAATTGTGACATCAATATCTTCTAACTCAGCAGGTGCAATATCATGCATAATTTCTTTGTATAAGTCAATAGGTATTGCACTAGCACTAGCACCCATATCACACAAGCCATGATAACAATGATCTCCTATTTTAACAGAAATAACAGGCATGCCTACCAAAGGTCTATGTTTATCTTTGTGACAAGGTTTAGCAATTCTAGCAGTTTCATCACAGAAATAAATAACATGCCCATCAATATTATCAGCAGAGAGATCCTTAACAATAGCAATATTAGGTTCAACTTTAACTTGCTCAGGAGGTGTATAGGTTCTAATATTGCTTTTACGAACCACAATTGAAGCTTTAGCATGATCTTTTATCCTAACAGGAAAAGGTGGGTTCTCAACATAAGCAGTAGGAACAATAGGATCATTATAAGTGATAGTCTTTTCTTCAACTTTAATAGGTGCAGCTACTTTTACTTCTATGGGAGGGTGATATTTAAACCACTTCTCCTTAGGGAGATCAACATGAGCAGCAAGAGATTCACAGAAAGAAGCTACTATCTCAGAGTCAAGTCCATATTTAGTGCTAAATTTACGGAAAACATCAGTATCCATAAAAGATTTAACACAAACAAACTTAGGTGTCATATCTGACTCCTTACCTTCATTGAGATCCCAATCTTCAGAGTTGCGTTTAATTCTTTCCAATAAATCCCATTTGAATTCAATAGTCTTCATCATAAAAGAGCCAGCATAAGAAGTATCGAGCATGTTGCGATTGTTATCAGAAAGCCGAGCATAAAAATTTTGGATAATCATTTCTCTTGAGAGCTCATGATTGGGGCATGAATATAACATTGATTTAAGCCTCCCCCAAGCTTGAGCGATGCTTTCTCCTTCGCGAGGCCAAAAATTATATATATAATTGCGATCACGATGAACAAGATGCGTAGGATAAAACTTCTGATGAAATTCCAATTTCAATCGTTTGTAGTTCCATGATCCCATATCATCACATAGCCTATACCATGTCAATGCATCTCCCTTCAAAGATAAAGGGAAGACCTTCTTCTTGATAACATCATCGGGCATACCTGCAAGCTTAAATAATCCACAAACTTCATCCACATATATTAGGTGCTCATCGGGATGTAATGTTCCATCTCCTGCAAAAGGATTAGCTAGCAGTTTTCTAACATACCCGGAGGAATTTCAAAGTAGACATTTTCATTTTCAGTAGGTTCAGTAGGTTGAGTTGGTTGAGGAGCAACTCTTTGCTCTACTGATCGAGGTGAAGATACCCTGAACAATCCCCTGAAAGGATTACTTTCCATAGTAACAAGTGAAAGTAAATTTCAGCACACTATATAAATTTGTCCTTACCAAATTCAACCTACCAAAGGCGCTTCACTCCCCGGCAACAGCGCCAGAAAAGAGTCTTGATGACCCACAAGTATAGGGGGTCCATCGTAGTCCTTTCGATAAGTAAGAGTGTCAAAGCCAATGATGAGCAGAAGGAAATGATAAGCGGTTTTCGGCAAGGTATTCTCTGCAAGCACTGAAATTATCGGTAATAGATAGTTTTGTGATAAGATAATTTGTAACAAGCAACAAGTAACAAAGGTAAATAAAGTGCAGCAAGGTGGCCCAATCCTTTTTCCAGCAAAGGACAAGCCTGGACAAACTCTTATATAGAAGAAAGCGCTCCCGAGGACACATGGGAATTATCGTCAAGCTAGTTTTTATCACGTTCATATGATTCGCGTTCGGTACTTTGATAATTTCATATGTGGGTGGACCGGTGCTTGGGTGTTGTCCTTACTTGGACAGGCATCCCACTTATGATTAACTCCTATTGCAAGCATCCGCAACTACAAAAGAAGTATTAAGGTAAACCTAACCATAGCATGAAACATATGGATCCAAATCAGCCCCTTACGAAGCAATGCATAAACTAGGGTTTAAGCTTCCGTCACTCTAGCAACCCATCATCTACTTATTACTTCCCAATTCCTTCCTCTAGGCCCTAATAATGGTGAAGTGTCATGTAGTCGACGTTCACATAACACCACTGGAGGAGAGACAACATACATCTCATCAAAATATCGAACGAATACCAAATTCACATGACTACTAATAGCAAGACTTCTCCCATGTCCTCAGGAACAAATGTAACTACTCACAAAGAATATTCATGTTCATAATCAGAGGGGTATTAATATGCGTATAGGATCCAAACATATGATCTTCCACCAAATAAACCAGCTACCATCAACTACAAGGAGTAATCAACACTACTAGCAACCTACAGGTATCAATCCCACACTTAGAGACAAGAATTGGATACAAGAGATGAACTAGGGTTTGAGAGAAGATGGTGATGGTGAAGATGTTGATGGAGATTGGCCCCCTCCCGATGAGAGGAGCGTTGGTGATGACGATGGCGATGATTTCCCCCTCTCGGGGGGAAGTGTCCCCGGCAGAACAGCTCCACCAGAGCCCTAGATTGGTTTCGCTAAGGTTCCACCTCGTGGCGGCGAAGTCTCATCCCGAAAGCTTGCTTATGATTTTTTTTCTCTGACGAAAGACCTCATATAGCAGAAGATGGGCACCGGAGGGCCAACAGGGGGCCCACGAGGCAGGGGGCACGCCCTGGGGGGTAGGGCGCGCCCCCCATCCTCGTGGCCAGGGTGTGGGCCCCCTCTGGTATTTTCTTCACTCAGTATTTTTTATTATTTCCAAAAATAACTTCCTGGAGTTTCAGGACTTTTGGAGTTGTGCAGAATAGGTCTCTAATATTTGCTCCTTTTCTAGCCCAGAATTCCAGCTACCAGCATTCTCCATCCTTATGTAAAACTTGTAAAATAAGAGAGAATAGGCATAAGTATTGTGACATAATGTGTAATAACAGCCCACAATGCAATAAATATCGATATAAAAGCATGATGCAAAATGGACGTATCACTAACTCATTAGTCACATTGCTTGCAAGGCTTATAGTGATGTGCATTACCGAGGGGGCCCAGAGATACCTCTCCGATACACGGAGTGACAAATCCTAATCTCGATCTATGCCAACTCAACAAACACCATCGGAGACACCTGTAGAGCATCTTTATAGTCACCCTGTTACGTTGTGATGTTTGAGAGCACACTAAGTGTTCCTCCGGTATTCGGGAGTTGCATAATCTCATAGTCATAGGAACATGTATAAGTTATGGAGAAAGCAATAGCAGTAAACTAAACGATCATCGTGCTAAGCTAACAGGTGGGTCAAGTCAATCACATCATTCTCTAATGATGTGATCCCGTTCATCAAATGACAACTCTTTGTCCATGGCTAGGAAACTTAACCATCTTTTATCAACGAGCTAGTCAAGTAGAGGCATACTAGTGACACTCTGTTTGTCTATGTATTCGCAGATGTACTAAGTTTTCGGTTAATACAATTCTAGCATGAATAATAAACATTTATCATGATATAAGTAAATATAAATAACAAATTTATTATTGCCTCTAGGGCATATTTCCTTCACCTCCAACGTTCTCTCGCATGATGAACTTCATCTTCAACCCCTACAAAAATGAATTTGTCCTGGTGTATCTCGGTGATATCTTGGTCTTCTCCAAGAATAAGAAGGATCATGCCAAGCATTTGCGATTGGTGCTCGACAAGCTCAGAGAGTATCAATTCTATGCAAAGTTTTCCAAATGTGGGTTTTGGCTTGATGAAGTTCTTTACCTTGGCCACATCATCTCCACCAAGGGCATTACTGTTAATCCGGAGAAGATTTCTGCAATTGTGAATTGGGAGCCTCCTCAGAATGTCAAGCAGCTTTGTAGTTTCCTCGGTCTTGTGAGCTATTGCCAAAGATTCATTGAGAATTTCTCAAAGATTGCAAAGCCTCTTTCCAACCTCCTCCAGAAGCATGTCAAGTATGTTTGGACTCCTGGGTGTGATGTTGCCTTCAACACTCTAAAAGAGAAGCTCGTCCCAGCTCCTGTCTTAACTCCTCCAGATGAATCCAACCCATTCGAAGTTTTCTGTGATGCCTCTTTGCAAGGTCTTGACGCTGTGTTAATGCAAGAGAAGGAAGTTGTGGCTTATACCTCTCGTGAGTTGAAGCCCAACAAAAGGAACTACCCTACTCACGATCTTGAGTTGGCGGCAGTTGTTCATGCATTAATAACATGGAGACATCTCTTGTTGGGAAGGCAAGTGGACATTTTCACCGATCACAAGAGCCTCGAGTATATATTCACTCAACCCAACCTCAACCTCAGGCAAACTTGTTGGGTCAAAATGATTCAAGATTAAAATCCAAGTATTGAAAATACTCCAGGCAAGGCCAATGTGATTGCAGATGCTTTGAGCAGGAAGGCATATTGCAACAGTTTAATTCCCAAGCCATTCCAACCGGATCTTTGTGGAGATTTCCGCAAGCTCAATCTCCAAGTTGTTCCTCAAGGTTTTCTTGCCAACCTCCAAGTCACTCCAGCTTTGGAAGATCAAATTCGTGAGGCACAACTCCTTGATACCATGGTGAAGAAGGTGAAGCATGGTATTGCCAAGGGCTTATCCAAATACAAGTGCTACTGCATTGATCACAAAGACACTTTATTCCTCGAGGACCAGATTGTGGTTCCTAAAGTTGATCTAAGGAAGGTCATGATCAACGAAGTGAACAATTCTCTCCTTTCCATTCATCTAGGCAGTTCGAAGATGTACCATGACCTCAAGCAGTTGTATTGGTGGACTCGAATGAAGCGAGAGATTGCTCAGTTCGTGAATGAATGTGATGTCTGCCAAAGGGTGAAAGCAGAACACCAACGACCAGCTGGTCTCCTCCAACCTCTTGCTATTCCAGAATGGAAGTTTGATCATATCGAAATGGACTTTTTCACTGGATTTCCCAAGTCCAAGCATGGGAATGATGATATCCTCATTGTCATTGACAAGCTTAAAAAAGTGGCTCATTTCCTTCCAATAAAAGAATTTATCACGGCAGTGAAGGAAATATGCCCTAGAGGCAATAATAAAGTTATTATTTATTTCCTTATTTCATGATAAATGTTTATTATTCATGCTAGAATTGTATTAACCGGAAACATAATACATGTGTGAATACATAGACAAACAGAGTGTCACTAGTATGCCTCTACTTGACTAGCTCGTTAATCGAAGATGGTTGAGTTTCCTAGCCATGGACATGAGTTGTCATTTGATTAACGGGATCACATCATTAGGAGAATGATGAGATTGACTTGACCCATTCCGTTAGCTTAGCACTTGATCGTATATTATGTGCTATTGCTTTCTTCATGACTTATACATGTTCCTATGACTATGAGATTATGCAACTCCCTTTTACCGGAGGAACACTTTGTGTGCTACCAAACGTCACAACATAACTGGGTGATTATAAAGGTGCTCTACAGGTGTCTCCAAAGGTACTTGTTGGGTTGGCGTATTTCGAGATTAGGATTTTTCACCCCGATTGTCAGAGAGGTATCTCTGGGCCCACTCGGTAATGCACATCACTATAAGGCTTGCAAGCATTGTAACTAATGAGTTAGTTACGGGATGATGTATTACGAAACAAGTAAAGAGACTTGCCAGTAACGATATTAAACTAGGTATTGAGATACCGACGATCGAATCTCGGGCAATTAACATACCGATGACAAAGGGAACAACGTATGTTGTTATGTGGTTTGACTGATAAATATGTTTGTAGAATATGTGGGAGCCAATATGAGCATCCAGGTTCCACTATTGGTTATTGGCCGGAGACATGTCTCGGTCATGTCTACATAGTTCTCAAACCCGTAGGGTCCGCACGCTTAATGTTTCGGTGATGATTGTATTATGAGTTTATGTGATTTGATGTACCGAAGGTAGTTCGGAGTCCCGGATGAGATCGGGGTCATGACGATGAGTCTCGAAATGGTCGAGATGTAAAGATCAATATATTGGACGACTATATTCGGACGTCGGAAAGGTTCCAAGTGATTCAGGTATTTTCGGAGTACCGGTGCGGGAATTCACTGGGAGAAGTATTGGGCCTTATTGGGCCATACGGGAATAGAGGAGAGAGGCCAAAAGGAAGGAGGGGCGCCCCCCTGGTCCGAATTGGACAAGGGGTGCAGCCCCCTTTTCCTTTTCCCTCTCCCCATCTTTCCTTCTCTCCTACTCCGGAAAGGAAAGGGGAATCCTACAAGGACTTAGTCCTAGTAGGACTCCCCACACTTGGCGCGTCCCCTCTAGGGCCGGCCTCTCCCTCCCTCCTTTATATATGGGGGCAGGGGGCACCTCTAGACAAACAATTGATCTCTTAGATCTTTTAGCCATGTGCGGTGCCCCCCTCCACCATAATCCACCTCGGTCATATCGTAGCGGTGCTTAGGCGAAGCCCTGCGTCGGTAGAACATCATCATCGTCACCACGCCGTCGTGCTGACGGAACTCTCCCTCAAAGGTCGCCTGGATCGGAGTTTGAGGGACGTCATCGAGTTGAACGTGTGCAGAACTCGGAGGTGCCGTGCGTTCGGTGCTTGATCGGTCGGATCGTGCAGACGTACGACTACATCAACCGCGTTGTGCTAACGCTTCCGTTTTCGGTCTACGAGGGTACGTGGACACACTCTTCCCTCTCGTTTCTATGCATCACCATGATCTTGCGTGTGCTTAGGAAAATCTTGAAATTACTACATTCCCTAGCAGTGGCATTCGAGCCTGGTTTTATGCGTGGATGTTATATGCACGAGTAGAACACAAGTGAGTTGTGGGCGATACAAGTCATACTGCTTACCAGCATGTCATACTTTGGTTCGGCGGTATTGTTGGATGAAGCGGCCCGGACCGACATTACGCGTACGCTTACGCGAGACTGGTTCTACCGATGTGCTTTGCACACAGGTGGCTGGCGGGTGTCAGTTTCTCCATTTTAGTTGAACCGAGTGTGGCTATGCCCAGTCCTTGAGAAGGTTAAAACAGCACTAACTTGACGAACTATCGTTGTGGTTTTGATGTGTAGGTAAGAACGGTTCTTGCTCAACCCATAGCAGCCACGTAAAACTTGCAACAACAACAGTAGAGGACGTCTAACTTGTTTTTGCAGGGCATGTTGTGATGTGATATGGTCAAGGCATGATGCAATCTTTTATTGTATGAGATGATCATGTTTTGTAACCGAGTTATTGGCAACTGGCAGGAGCCATATGGTTGTCACTTTATTGTATGTAATGCAATCGCCCTGTAATGCTTTACTTTATCACTAAGCGGTAGCGATAGTCGTAGAAGCATAAGTTGGCGAGACGACAACGATGCTACGATGGAGATCAAAGTATCGCGCCGGTGACAATGGTGATCATGACGATGCTTCGAAGATGAGGATCACAAGCACAAGATGATGGCCATATCATATCACTTATATTGATTGCATGTGATGTTTATCTTTTATGCATCTTATCTTGCTTTGACTGACGGTAGCATTATAAGATGATCTCTCACTATATTATCAAGGTATAAGTGTTCTCCCTGAGTATGCACCGTTGCGAAAGTTCTTCGTGTTGAGACACCACATGATGATCGGGTGTGATAGGATCTACATTCAAATACAACGGGTGCAAAACAGTTGCACACGCGGAATACTCAGGTTAAACTTGACGAGCCTAGCATATGCAGATATGGCCTCGGAACACTGAGACCGAAAGGTCGAGCGTGAATCATATAGTAGATATGATCAACATAGTGATGTTCACCATTGAAACTACTCCATCTCACGTGATGATCGGACATGGTTTAGTTGATTTGGATCACGTGATCACTTAAAGGATTAGAGGGATATCTATCTAAGTGGGAGTTCGTAAGTAATATGATTAATTGGACTTAAATTTATCATGAACTTAGTACCTGATAGTTTTTGCTTGTCTATGTTGATTGTAGATAGATTGCTCATGTTGTTGTTCCGTTGAATTTTAATGCGTTCCTTGAGAAAGCAAAGTTGAAAGATGATGGTAGCAATTACACGGACTGGGTCCATAACTTGAGGATTATCCTCATTGCTGCACAGAAGAATTACATCCTGGAAGCACCACTGGGTGCCAGGCCTGCTGCAGATGCTGCTGACAACGATAAGAACGTTTGCCAGAGTAAAGCTGATGACTACTCGATAGTTCAGTGTGCCATGCTTTACGACTTAGAACCGTGACTTCAACGACGTTTTGAACGTCATGGAGCATATGAGATGTTCCAGGAGTTGAACTTAATATTTCAAGCAAATGCCCGGATTGAGAGATATGAAGTCTCCAATAAGTTCTATAGCTGCAAGATGGAGGAGAATAGTTCTGTCAGTGAACATATACTCAAAATGTCTGGGTATCATAATCACATGACTCAACTGGGAGTTAATCTTCCTGTTGATAGTGTCATTGACAGAGTTCTTCAATCACTTCCACCAAGCTACAAAAACTTCGTGATGAACTATAATATGCAAGGGATGGATAAGACAATTCCTGAGCTCTTCGCAATGCTAAAAGCTGCGGAGGTAGAAATCAAAAAGGAGCATCAAGTGTTGATGGTTAACAAGACCACTAGTTTCAAGAAAATGGGTAAAGGGAAGAAGAAAGGGAACTTCAAGAAGAACGGCAAACAAGTTGCTGCTCAAGAGAAGAAACCCAAGTCTGGTCCTAAGCCTGAAACTGAGTGCTTCTACTGCAAACAGGCTGGTCACTGGAAGCGGAACTGCCCCAAGTATTTGGCGGATAAGAAGGATGGCAAGGTGAACAAAGGTATATGTGATATACATGTTATTGATGTGTAACTTACTAATGCTCGCAGTAGCAGTTGGGTATTTGATACTGGTTCTGTTGCTAATATTTGCAACTCGAAATAGGGAGTACGGATTAAGCGAAGATTGGCTAAGGACGAGGTGACGATGCGCGTGGGAAATGGTTCCAAAGTCGATGTGATCGCAGTCGGCATGCTACCTCTACATCTACCTTCGGGTTTAGTTTTAGACCTGAATAATGGTTATTTGGTGCCAGCGTTAAGCATGAACATTATATCTGGATCTTGTTTGATGCGAGACGGTTATTCATTTAAATCAGAGAATAATGGTTGTTCTATTTATATGATTAATATCTTTTATGGTCATGCACCCTTGAAGAGTGGTCTGTTCTTATTGAATCTCGATAGTAGTGATACACATATTCATAATATTGAAGCCAAAAGATGCAAAGTTGATAATGATAGTGCAACTTATTGGTGGCACAGCCGTTTAGGTCATATTGGTGTAAAGCGCATGAAGAAACTCCATACCGATGGACTTTTGGAACCACTTGATTATGAATCACTTGGTACTTGCGAACCGTGCCTCATGGGCAAGATGACTAAAACGCCGTTCTCCGGAACTATGGAGCGAGCAACAGATTTGTTGGAAATCATACATACAGATGTATGTGGTCCAATGAATGTTGAGGCTCGCGGCGGGTATCATTATTTTCTCACCTTCATAGATGATTTAAGAAGATATGGGTATATCTACTTAATGAAACATAAATCTGAAACGTTTGAAAAGTTCAAAGAATTTCAGAGTGAAGCTGAAAATCATCGTAACAAGAAAATAAAGTTTCTACGATCTGATCGTGGAGGAGAATATTTGAGTTACGAGTTTGGTCTTCATTTGAAACAATGCGGAATAGTTTCGCAACTCACACCACCTAGAACACCACAGCGTAATGGTGTGTCTGAATGTCGTAATCGTACTTTACTAGATATGGCACGATCTATAATGTCTCTTACCAATCTGTCACTATTGTTTTGGGGTTATACATTAGGGACAGCTGCATTCACGTTCGAAAGGGGCACCATCTAAATCCGTTGAGACGACACCGTATGAACTATGGTTTAGCATGAAACCTAAGTTGTCATTTCTTAAAGTTTGGGGTTGCCATGCTTATGTGAAAAAGTTTCATCCGGATAAGCTCAAACCCAAATCAGAAAAGTGTGTCTTCATAGGATACCCAAAAGTTACTGTTGGGTACACCTTCTATCACAGATCCGAAGGCAAGATATTCGTTGCTAAAAATGGATCCTTTCTAGAGAAGGAGTTTCTCTTGAAAGAAGTGAGTGGGAGGAAAGTAGAACTTGATAAGGTAATTGTACCTTCTGCCGAATTGGAAAGTAGTTCATCACTAAAATCAGTTCCGGTGATGCTTACACCAATTAGTGAGGAAGTTAATGATGATGATCATGAAAGCTTTGGATCAAGTTACTACCGAACCTCGTAGGTCAACCAAAGTATGTTCCGCACCAGAGTGGTACGGTAATCCTATTCTAGAGTTCATGTTACTTGACCATGACAAACCTACGAACTATGAGGAAGCGATGATGAGCCCAGATTCCGCGAAATGGCTTGAGGCCATGAAATCTGAGATGAGATCCATGTATGAGAACAAAGTGTGGACTTTGGTTGACTTGCCCAATGATCGGCAAGCCATAGAAAATAAATGGATCTTCAAGAGGAAGATGCACGCTGATAGTAGTGTTACTATCTACAAAGCTATACTTGTCGAAAAAGGTTTTTGACAAAGTTCAAGGTGTTGACTATGATGAGATTTTCTCACTCGTAGCGATGCCTAAGTTTGTCCGAATCATGTTAGCAAATTGCCGCATTTTATGAAATCTGGCAAGTGGATAAACAAAACTGCATTCCTTAATGGATTTGATAAAGAAAGAGTTGTATATGATGCAACCAGAAGGTTTTGTCAATCCTAAAGGTGCTAACAAATATGCAAGCTCTAGCGATCCATCTATGGACTGGTGCAAGCATCTCAGAGTTGGAATATACGCTTTGATAAGTTGATCAAAGCATATAGTTTTATACATACTTGCGGTGAAGCATGTATTTACAAGAAAGTGAGTGGGAGCACTACATCATTTCTGATAAGTATATGTGAATGTCATATTGTTGATCGGAAATAATGTAGAATTATTCTTCAAAGAATAAAGGAGTGTTTGAAAGGAGTTTTTCAAAGAAAAACCTCGGTGAAGTTGCTTGCATATTGAGCATCAAGATCTATAGAGATAGATCAAGACGCTTGATAAGTTTTTCAATGAGTACATACCTTGACAAGATTTTGAAGTAGTTCAAAATGGAACAGTCAAAGAAAGAGTTCTTGTCTGTGTTACAAGGTGTGAAATTGGGTAAGATTCAAAGCCCGACCATGGCAGAAGATAGAAAGAGAATGAAAGTCATTCCCTATGCCTCAGCCATAGGTTCTATAAAGTATGCCATGCTGTGTACCAGATCTATTGTATACCCTACACTATTTTTGGCAAGGGAGTACAATAGTGATCTAGGAGTAGATCACTGGACCGCGGTCAAAATTATCCTTAGTGGAATAAGGATATGTTTCTTGATTATGGAGGTGACAAAAGGTTCGTCGTAAAGAGTTACGTCGATTCAAGCTTTGACACTGATCTAGATGAATCTAAGTCTCGATATAGATACATATTGAAAGTGGGACCAATTAGCTAGAGTAGCTCCGTGCAGAGCATTGTTGACATAGAAATTTGCAAAATACATACGGATCTGAATGTGGTAGACCCGCAGACTAAACTTCTCTCACAAGCAAAACATGATCACACCTTAGTACTCTTTGGGTGTTAATCACATAGCGATGTGAACTAGATTGTTCACTCTAGTAAACCCTTTGGGTGTTGGTCACATGAAGATGTGAACTATGGGTGTTAATGACATGGCGATGTGAACTATGGGTGTTAATCATATGGTGATGTGAACTATTGGTGTTAAATCACATGGCGATGTGAACTAGATTATTGACTCTAGTGCAAGTGAGAGACTAAAGGAAATATGCCCTAGAGGCAATAATAAAGTTATTATTTATTTCCTTATTTCATGATAAATGTTTATTATTCATGCTAGAATTGTATTAACCGGAAACATGATACATGTGTGAATACATAGACAAACAGAGTGTCACTAGTATGCCTCTACTTGACTAGCTCGTTAATCGAAGATGGTTGAATTTCCTAGCCATGGAAATGAGTTGTCATTTGATTAATGGGATCACATCATTAGGAGAATGATGAGATTGACTTGACCCATTCCATTAGCTTAACACTTGATCGTATAGTATGTTGCTATTGCTTTCTTCATTACTTATACATGTTCCTATGACTATGAGATTATGAAACTCCTGTTTACCGGAGGAACACTTTGTGTGCCACCAAACTTCACAACATAACTGGTTGATTATAAAGGTGCTCTACAGGTGTCTCCAAAGGTACTTGTTGGGTTGGCATATTTCGAGATTAGGATTTTTCACCCTGATTGTCAGAGAGGTATCTCTGGGCCCACTCGGTAATGCATATCACTATAAGCCTTGCAAGCATTGTAACTAATGAGTTAGTTACGGGATGATGTATTACGGAATGAGTAAAGAGACTTGCGAGTAATGAGATTGAACTAGGTATTGAGATACAGATGATTGAATCTCAGGCAAGTAACATACCGATGACAAAGGGAACAACGTATGTTGTTATGCGGTTTGACCAATAAAGATCTTCCTAGAATATGTGAGAGCCAATATGAGCATCCAGGTTCCGCTATTGGTTATTGGCCGGAGATGTGTCTCGGTCATGTCTACATAGTTCTCAAACCCGTAGGGTCCGCACGCTTAAAGTTTCGGTGACGATTGTATTATGAGTTTATGTGATTTGATGTACCGAAGGTAGTTTGGAGTCCCGGATGAGATCGGGGACATGACGAGGAGTCTCGAAATGGTCGAGACATAAAGATCGATATATTGGACGACTATATTCGGACATTGGAAAGGTTCCGAGTGATTCGGGTATTTTCGGAGTACCGGTGAGTTACGGGAATTCACCGGGAGAAGTATTGGGCCTTATTGGGCCATACGGGAATAGAGGAGAGAGGCCAAAAGGAAGGAGGTGCGTGCCCCTCCTCTGGTCCGAATTGGACAAGGGGTGCAGCCCCCTTTTCCTTTTCTCTCTCCCCATCTTTTCCTTCTCTCCTACTCCGGAAAGGAAAGGGGAATCTCTTCTCAAAAAAAGGAAAGGGGAATCCTACTAGGACTTGGGAGTCCTAGTAGGACTCCCCACACTTGGCGCGCCCCCTCTAGGGCCGGCCTCTCCCTCCCTCCTTTATATACGGGGGAAGGGGGCACCTCTAGACAAACAATTGATCTCTTAGATCTTTTTGCCGTGTGCGGTGCCCCCTCCACCATAATCCACCTCGGTCATATCGTAGCGGTGCTTAGGCGAAGCCCTGCGTCGGTAGAACATCATCATCGTCACCACGCCATCATGCTGACGGAACTCTCCCTCAAAGCTTGGCCGGATCGGAGTTCGAGGGACGTCATCGAGTTGAACGTGTGCAGAACTCGGAGGTGCCATGCGTTCGGTGCTTGATCGGTCGGATCGTGAAGACGTATGACTACATCAACCGCGTTGTGCTAACGCTTCCGTTTTTTGTCTACGAGGGTACGTGGACACACTCTTCCCTCTCGTTGCTATGCATCACCATGATCTTGTGTGTGCGTAGGAAAATTTTGAAATTACTACATTCCCCAACAGGCAGCTCAGTTGGCAGAGCTATACACCTCCAGAATTGTTTCGTTGCACGGTATTCCGCAATTGATCACTTCAGTCCACGGAAGCATTTGCACTTCTAAGTTCTGGGACTCCTTCCAGAAGGCCATGGGCACCAACATTCGCTTCAGTACAGCTTTCCATCCTCAAACAAGTGGCCAAGTCATGCGAGTCAGTCAAATCCTCGAAGACATGCTCAGGGCTTGTGTCATCTCTTTCGGTATGAAGTGGGAAGATTGTCTTCCATATGCCGAGTTCTCCTACAACAAAAGCTTCGAAGCAAGTTCGGATAAGGCCCCATTCGAAATTCTTTATGGCAGAAAGTGTCGTACTCCTGTCAATTGGTGAGAGACTGGTGAACGCCAACTTCTTGGCAATGACTTGATCACAGAAGCCGATGAAATGTGTAAAGTCATCCGTGAAAATCTCAAAGCCGCGCAATTGCGCCAGAAGAGTTACTATGATAGCAAGCACCATGACTTGGCTGTCGAGATCGGAGACCATGTCTACCTCCGCGTCTCTCCAATGAAAGGCACTCGTTGCTTCGGTATCAAAGGGAAGCTTGCCCCGAGATACGTGGGTCCTTTCAAGATCATTGGCAAAAAAGGAGACCTCGTCTATCAACTTGAGCTTCCGTCCAACTTCACAAATGTGCACAATGTGTTTCACATGTCACAGCTTCGCAAGTGCTTCAAGACCCCCGAGCGCACTATCAACTTCGAAGAGAATGATCTTCAAGAAGACTTGTCTTATCATGAGCATCCCATTGCTATTCTTGAAGAAACCGAGCGCAAGACTCGCAACAAGATAATCAAATTCCTGAAAGTGAAATGGTCGCACCATTCCGACCGAGAAGCCACCTGGGAGCGTGAGGATCACCTCCGTTCCGAATATCCAGAGTTCTTTCAGTCCTAGATCTCGAGACGAGATCCACTTGTAGTGGTGGAGTGTTGTAACACCCCGGATGTAACTTTCCATAATTGTAACTCCAACTCTTGCCATTTCGGGCTATGTGATATGATATTCCCTTCGTGGTTTGGTTTTTGTCTCCGTTTTGCATTTTGTTCATGCCATGCATTCGTGTTCGTCTCATTCATCCAGTCATTTTCCCCGTAGTCCGTTTCACAATCCGACACTCCCACATGCACCCGTTGCACCCCTCTAATCTCATTTCGTGAGCGGGAGAAAAACATTCTCGAAATGGGTCAAGATTTGCCGAGTGGCCTTGGTACATCACTAGTAGGCCGCCTGTCAAAATTCGTTCCATTTGGAGGTCGTTTGATGACCCAACGGTTAACTGGGTAACTGTAAAAGCCCTCTTTTGTTGCAGCCCAACACCCCACCAAAACAGCCCACTAGCCCATCTAAACCCCCTCCATGCTCTCCACCGTTGGATCACGATCGTATGGGTTAAAATTGTACCTCATTTGGATACTCCTAGCTCCCTCTACCTATAAATATGAATCCCACCTCGAAATTTGCGGATGAAACCCTAGTCTTCCCCTTCCTCCGCCCCAGGACACGTCCGCCGTGCCGCCCGATCCAATCCACGCCTGACATGTGGCCCGGCCACCGCGCCGCCGCCGGCCCAGATCCAACCCCCCCCCCGGCCCGTGCGCCGCCGTCGAGCTCCTCCTGCGTGCGTCGCCGCCCGCCGCTAACGTGCGCCACCACCATCGCCCGCCCGTGTCCCAGCGAGCTCCCAGGCCGGCCGCCACCGCTTCGCCGCAGCCGCCACCTCGTCTCCCGCGCCGCCGAGCTCCGGATCCGGCCTCCCCCGCTCCGGCCGACCCTCTCCGGCGACCCCCCGCACTCCGGCGACCTCTCCTCGCTACTCCGGCCGCCGTCTTCATCCTCTCTGGCGAACTACTCGGGCGGGAACCGACGAACCTCATGATCCGTGCCAAACCTTAGATCCGGATTCAAAAGGTTGCCCCCGTTTTTCTCTAAGTCCCTAACATTGTGATGCCCTGTTCATCATGTCAAATATCCGTGACCGTAGCTCCGTTTTGTGCATATGGTATATCAAAATGTTCGCCTCGTGATGATCTTCATGTTAGTGTCATTTGAATTCATGTTACTGTCCATATTGATGCCCTAATCCTCGTTGCAAAAGTGATATATGATGTTGTCTTCTGGAATTTAACAGAACTTGATGATTTGTCATTTTCATTGCATTTTGTGTCTGCATCCTGTGAGCATGATGTCTATATGTTCTATGAGATCCATCATGCCATCTTTACAGTGGTGCAAGTATTGTATTTTCATGAGCTCGGTGGTGACTATAACAGCCATGCAAAGTAGGCTATGTGATATTGCTGATTTCATACACTTGGTGACTTTGCTAACTCATTTTCCTGTTATATTTTGATGCCATGTAAACTTGTTGCTACCATGAGATCCATGCACATTGTGAGATAGTTCAGTAAGCATGTTTCTAAGATGTGGTATTGCTCTATCCATTAATGCCCATAGTTCCAATTATGGAGTAACCTAGCTTGTCATTATCATGCTTTACTTTTGCTAAATATAATTCCTTGCAGATTGTTAACATGAGACTCAGTTTTGCCATGGGTGTTGCTAGTGATGCATGTACCCTATGAACTTGCTCTTGCCATGATTAGCTTTTGGAACATGTCTACTTCATGTTGCTTACCTTGTTATGCCATGTAATCCCTTGTGGTGAGTGAATTGAGTTTGCAAAGTTGCTATCATGAATCTGTTCCTGCCATGCTCTGTTTTTTCTACTAAGTCTGAAACTGTTCATATAACATGTTTGCATGGGTGCCACATCGTTTTCTATGCATTTTTGGTTAAAGTTCAGTAAGGGAGTTTTGTTCTATGCCTCTAGTACTAGCATGCCATGCCTTTTTTGCCATGATATGTTCCTGTAGCATGTTGTTTGCTAGCTCTAAACATTGCTATATGATATTGTTTTGACATATTTAGTATTTTCTCCCAAGTCTGTGAATCTGTTATCATTTGCATTTTTGCCATGCTATTTTGAGCTTGTTCTAGTGAGTTCTAGCAGGAGCTCAGTGTTCATGATTTGTAGAGCTTCACCTGTACTTTCATGCCATGTGCTTTGTTGATGCGTTCGATTGCTGTAGCATAGTTTCTTGTTGCATTCGAAGTGCTATGATGATGTTAATCGCAGATTTGCATCATCCTTGTTTTGCTTGTCATTTGCAAACCGTGCATCCGTTTCCAGTGATCCTTATATAGATTTCGACCGAAATCACCCCATCTTTCCAGCGGCACGCTTGGTTTGCCATGTTGATGCCTTGTTCATCATTTTCCTTCTGGAGTACCCATTTGCATTGCACGTCATACCTTGCATGTCATGTCATGTCTTGCATCATGTTGCTTGTGCATTGCACCGTGATTGATTGTTGTTCCACTACTTGTGTTCTTGCCTTGGTTAGAGCCGGGAGACGAGTTAGTGAATGAGGAACCTATTGAGTACGCTAACGAGGATCAAGCTTTCGACAACTCTGAGAACTTTGCAGGCAAGATGATCATTACTCCCGATATCACTTCTATCTTTGCTTGCTAGTTGTTCGTTCTATCGCTATGTCGTGCTACCTACCATTTTTTTATCATGCCTCCCATATTTCCATGTCAAGCCTCTAACCCACATTCCTAGCAAACCGTTGTTTGGCTAAGTTACCGCTTTTGCTCAGCCCCTCTTTTAGCATTGCTAGTTGCAGGTGCCTTGCAGGTTGTTCCATGTTAGAACATGGATATGTTGGGATATCACAATATCTCTTATTTAATTAATGCATCTATATACATGGCAAAGGGTCGAATGCTAGGCCTTTTTCTTGGTGTTTTGTTCCACTATTGCTGCCTTAGTTTCCGTCATACTGGTGTTATGTTCCTTGATTTTGCATCCCTAACACGATGAGGGTTTATGGGCCCCTCTTGATAGTTCGCTTTGAATAAAACTCCTCCAGCAAGGCCCAGCCTTGGTTTTACCATTTGCCTAATAACAACTAAAACTTGCATAGGGACTTTCCGGACCCCGTGGACTTAATCAACCCCCCCTCCCCGGGCCAGTGCTCCACATGAGTGTTGGTCCAAACTAGAGCACCGTGCGGGACCGTCCCTTGGAAACTTGGGTTATGTTGGTACCTATACGCTTAGCTCATCTGGTGTACCCTGAGAACAAGATCGTGCTACTCCTATCAGGCTAGGTCGGTGCATCGGGAGGTCTTGCTGGACTAGTTTTACCATTGTTGAAATATCTTGTGCACCGGGATTCCGAGTCTGATCGAAGGGTCCCGCGATGGAGGATTGTCTTCGCGGATCGTGAGCTTGTCATGGGCCAAGTTGGGA
Organism: Triticum urartu; assembly: GCF_003073215.2. Lineage (NCBI taxonomy): Eukaryota > Viridiplantae > Streptophyta > Magnoliopsida > Poales > Poaceae > Triticum > Triticum urartu. The sequence continues at coordinate 228,600,700 of NC_053022.1, forward strand.
CACCCTACAGGGTTTAAACTTTCTAGAGTCGTGCCCGCTGTTATGTGGCAGATGGGAATTTGCTAATATCCGGTTGTAGAGAACTTGCACTTGACTTAATTAAAAGACACCAACCGTGTGTGTAACCGTGATGGTCTCTTTCTGATTAGGTTCGAGAAGTAAACACGGTGGGGTTATGTTTGAATGTAAGTAGTTCAGGATCACTTCTTGATCACTTCTGGTTTGACAATCGTTGCGTAGTTTCTCATCTTACTCTTGTACTCGTATGTTAGCCACCATATTTTCTTAGCGCTTGTTGCAGCTCCACTTCTTTACATATCCTACCCATAAGCTTAAATAGTCTTGATCTCATGGGTTTTGAGATTGATGAGTCCTCTTGACTGAGAAATACTACCAAAACAGTTGCAGCTGCCGATGATACCGATGCAGGTGATGCTACCAAACTCAAGTGGGGGTTCGAAGAGGACCTTGGTCGTTACTATGTTTCGTTTCCTGATGATCAGTAGTGGAGCCCAGTTGGGACGATCGGGGATCTAGCTTTTGGGGTTATCTTCTTTTCCTTTGGATTTGTCCATAGGTGGACTATGTGTGTATTTTGGATGATGTATGATTTATTTAAGTATTGTGTGAAGTGGCGATTGTAAGCCAACTCTATTTATCCCTTTCTTGTTCATTACATGGGATTGTGTGAAGATGACCCTTCTTGTGACAAAACCACAATGCGGTTATGCCTCTAAGTCGTGCCTCAACACACGGGAGATATAGCCGCATCATGGGCGTTATAATTCATTTCACAAAGATCTGAATGTATGAGCTCTAGTGGTGCAAAATTTCTTGTTTCCGCAGTCGTATGAGACTTACGAGGTTGCTTAGCTTACACACACACTTGACACTTAGATCCCTTGATAGTGGTGAAACTAGGGATTAAGTTCAACTTCACTAGTCACGACATGCAACCAAAGTTAACATGACAAAGACGTGAATGCCACACATTTGATTCACTATTGTTGCAAATAGGATTAACAACTTTATTGCAAACATCTGATAAGGATAAATGAAACATGCCTCCTGACTCATAGCCTTTACCGACAAAAGTTCCATACTTGGATATCACAAATTTATTTGACTCAAAGACAAGCTTGTAGCCATCTCTACATAGAAGAGATACGCTAATAAAAAATTTATTGACAGAGGGAACATAATGCACGTTCTTCAGCCACACGATCTTCCCCGAAGTAAACTTCAGATCGACCATGCCAACACCACAAACAGAAGCACTTGAACCGTTTCCCATCAGCACGGTTGAAGTCCCTGCGGTCTGATAAGACGAAAACATAGAAATATCACCGCATACATGCACATTAGCACCCGTGTCAATCAACCAATCAGGAGAATGACATACTAAAAGAATAGTGGGAAATATACCATACCCAGCATCCTTCATGTCAGTGTCACCAATGACAGCATTAGCGGTCTTGCCACCTTTCCCAAGATGACTCTTGTCATAATGATTAGGGCAACTAGGATCCCAATGCTCGGGATCTCCACACACATGACAAACACCTTTCTTCTTGTCATTCTTCTTCTTGTCGTTGGTGTGTTGTACAGCCTTGTTCTTCCCATCAAACTTGCCCTTGTTCTTGAACTTGTGAGGCTGGAAGTTTTTCTTCTGTACCAGATTAGCACTAGATCCTCCCTCAGTACCTCAAGCATGTGTGTCTTTTGCTCTCGCCTTTTCTTCCACATCAAGAGTATCAATGAGATCTGGAATGGAAAACTCATGTCTCTTATGTCTCAGTAAGGTAGCAAAGTTCCTCCACGAAGGAGGAAGCTTAGTGATGATGCCTCCAGCAACAAACTTGTCTGGTAGCATACAATTGAAGTGCTCAAGTTCTCTAGCAAATGACTGTATCTCATGAGCTTGCTCAACCACAGAGCTCTCTTCAGTCATCCTGTAGCCATAGAATTGCTCCATGATGTACAGCTCAGTTTCGGCATCTGAGACCGCAAACTTGGCCTCGAGTGCATCCACATATCTTTTCCATTGTCAATTGATGCATAAGCATCAACTATGTTCTCACCAAGAAAACTCAAGAGAGCAGTCTTAAACAGAGTATCCATTTTATGAAAAGCTTGTTCCTCTTGAGCATCATACTCTCCTTCAGGTTTGCCAAGAGTGGCATCATAGCAACTCATGGTTTGAAACCATAAGACTGCTCTCACGCGCCACCTCTTATAGTGGATACCCTCAAACATAGGAGGTCTCATGGAAGCAGCAAAACCACTCGGGGTAAATTGCCTATAATATGGTTTTTGGATTGTTGGAAATATGAGCAATTTACCATATGATTTTATTAACGAAAATAGTAGATAAAACATGACTATTGTAGTAAAGATAAAACAAGTCATGCAATCTGACAAAGAAAAGGTAAATAACATCTGAATATATGAACTGGAACCGAACATATCTAGAGTAGACACTATAGCAAGAAGTTGTGGTAGAACAACAAAAAGAAAGAGCATGAGAACATACGGTACAGCAGCGGAAGCACTGGTCTTGGGGTCGGTGTTGTCGCCTACTGTCAGTGTTCTGGGAATGGGGGTCCCCAGACTTGCCTGCCTGCGGCCCTGTACGTCCCATCTTCACCAGCAAACATTCAAGACCCTCGCGAGGGGCCAAGCCTTGCGAGGGGGACGATGCAAGACCTCTTCAGGGGCGGCTTCACCAGGCTGGCTCGTGAGGGGCGGTGAGATCAAGGCGATGGGCACCTCACGAGGTTTCTATGACGCAAGCCATGACGCCTGGCGCCTGGCGGGCGCCAGCGCGCGCAGTGTTCCTGTTTCCTATTTGGTGCTAAAGGGGCAAGCGCAGATGAGGTGTCTCGAGGCATCAGGCAAACGTTTCCATATCGATGCAACAAGACCAAGACCAGCAGGACGGCAGGATGGAGGTCACCGTGGAGCCCAAGATGGTGTCACCACCAAAGCCTTTGGTAGGCGAAGACTACTTTTGTCAAGATAGCTTGTACTAGTTGTCTCCCTTCGAATTTGGCCATTGTGGGATCCCTTCCCGCTCAATATTTGGGAAGAGGACCAGGGCCCCTATAAATAGGACTAGCCACCACCATAGAAGGGAGGCTGACTGGGACCTAGATTGAATCCATAGCACCCCAACCACTCAAGTTCACCAAGCACACGAACACCTCTACTTGCAAGTCTGTTCTTCCCTTGTAACTGTTCATCCTCAGCCCAAGAGGCTGTAGCGACCGGACCTCGAACGGTCAAGTCTCTGTGCTTCAGTGTCATCCCTAGATCGGTAATGCTGACACACAGAGTTCTTGAAGGATTTATAACAGAGTAGAAATCACACACTTATTACATCGAATGTCTCAAAAGAGAACTTATTACAATAAATATGGCTCAAGGCCATCTAATACGATAACAACGGAAGGCTTGGAAGATAAAGTGAGTCCATCAACTCCAATGGCATAGCTGAGCTCCACAGCAATGACCTAACGAACCTTAATCCTCGTCTGAAAAGTCTACAACATAATACGTTGCAGCCCGAAAACGGGTCAACACATGGAATATGCTGGCAAGATAACACAGTAGAGAAAGAACATAATAATGCTATCACTGCATGCATATTTGGCTGGTGGAAAGCTCTATAGTTATAGTTTTTGCGAAAAGCCAATTTTTCCCTACACCAAAGGAATAGATTTTATTTAACTATCATGGCAGTTGAAACATCATTGAGAAGGTTCCTCCATCTCAATCCCAATTAAAATTAATTATCAACCCAACAATATTAATTTAGAGTGATGAGATACATATGATAATCCAAGTACTAGATACTCAAGAATTGTCCATAACCGGGGACACGGCTAACCATGATTAGATTGTACACTCTGCAGAGGTTTGTGCACTTTTCCCCGCAAGACCAGATCTCCTCCGTTGGATTTCTCGCACTAAAGGGTGTTTGAGAAATGGATGACCGAGACACAGTCTTTCAGAAACATTTACTCTTTACTCCGGGCAGACCATACCAACCTACATCCCTCTACCTGTTGATCTACCTCTTCAAGAGCTCATGTAACTTACTCAGCTATGCTAGAGCCCATAATAGCATGTGGCTGCACCAGGAAGTTTCTAGCATGAAATATCTCAGTTCCCTTTGAGCCTGGGTGGCGGACCTTAGGATTATCACACGAGTACTCCGGGATATCCTAGACAACACTGGATTCCCCAGGTGCTCGACAAACAATCCACCCAGATGTGCATTCAAGTTGCCACCTTAAGTTGAACCATTAATTAACAATCTCACATCTGTCATGGATATCACTCACCCAAACCACATCTACGAGCATAGCATAGCAATGTAAGCAATACGCAGAAGTAACTCCAATGGTTTGATAATAACAGGGCAATAGGTTCTACCTCATTAACTACCTCCCAACCCACAAGTTAATCACATCCTAATCATGCAATGTTTTAGGATTGGAGCTAATGCATAAAAATTGGGTGATAAAGGGGTATGATCAAAGTGTTACTTGCCTTGCTGATGATCCGCAAAACCTAAAGATTCGAAGTAGCACGCTTCGCGCTCCGGGTGTTCTATCGCAAACAAACAATAGCATACATAAGCAATCAAGCAAAGAAGCATGGATAAAACTCAAATAATAAGATCTAACTAGAAAGTTCAACTTAAGAACTCCGGTTTGCAAAAAGAATCAAATCAAACGGGGCAACGAAACTCAAACTACGAAAGAAACATGGTCCGTTTACTATTATGGACTAAAGTCAAATTTTACAGTATCAAAACCTTGTTCAAGTTGATTAAACAGAAAGAGGGTTTCGAGATGAAGATCTAGACGCTTGAATCGCCTGATTCCGACAAACGAGCGAAAAGATAAACTAAAACGAAAATCGGATCAGAAATCGCGATCGAAAATAATCGTGGTAAATTTGAGAAAAAGAAAAATTGACGAACAGGCTAACGAACGAACATTCGCTGTCTACGGCTAACGAGTGAACACCGTTCGTTAAAACGAATGTACGGACAAACGTCCGCTAGATAACTAAACCGAGAAAAACCGGCAAACCGTTCTATTCAAAAAAAACTTAGGGTTTCCTAAAAAGACCGGATCGGTTCCTTTTTAAAAAAATGAATGGCGGCATTACCTACGGCGAGGTCCGGCAAGGCGGGGCGGCAGCGGTGGGCGGCGCGGGTGGCATGGGCGGCGCGGCAGCGGCGCTCGGCGGCGGCGACGCGGCAACGGGTGGCGGTGGCGCGGCAAAGGCGGGGCGGCGTGGGGCGGCTCCGGTTGCGGCGGGGTCCGTCGGTGGTGGCAGGGATCGAGGGCGGGGTGGGGTACTTATAGGAAGGGGTTTGCTTGCTTGGGCGAGGGCGCAAGCGGCGCGGGGAGGGAGAGTCCCGGATGGACTCGGCCTCGCGGGTGGCGGCGCGCTCCCGTTCTCCTAGAAGGAGACGGCGCGGGAGGTGGGCCGGCTGACTTGGGCTTCGGCCCAGTCGGCGGAGGAAACCTTTTTTTTAATAATTTCAGTGAAACTAAAAAAATCCTATAAAACCAAATAAAAATCTAAAAATGCCAAAAAAATTCACCGTCTAAATGAAATATTTAGAATGAGATGAACATTTTCTTGGCCCTAAAATGCAACTTTGAAAAACATGCAATTTTTCTAATTCAAATAAAATAGCAATAAACTCTGAATAAATATCAAATATTTGATTTTAATATTTGTCCTCCAATATTTCATTTATTTTGGAGAAGTCATATTATCTCCTCTCATATATTTTAATATGAAATAGTTTCGAAGAGAAAAATAATTAAAACCAAAAATCCTCGTTTTGATATTTGATAAAACTCAAATATGAAAATAGGGAAATCCCCAACTCTCTCCGAGGGTCCTTGAGTTCCTTAGGATTTCAAGGATCGCGAAACGAAATGCAATAAAATATGATATGCATGAATGATCTATGTATAACATTCCAAATTGAAAACTTGGGATGTTACAAACCTACCCCCCCCCTTAAGATGAATCTCGCCCTCGAGATTCGGGTTGGCTAGAAAATAGGTGCGGGTGGTCTTTGCGAAGATCATCCTCTCATTCCCCGGTGGCTTCATCCTCGGTGTGGTGACTCCACTGAACTTTGCAAAACTTGATAACCTTGCTGCGGGGACTCGGCTGGCAAATTCAAGAATCCTGACTGGCTTCTCCTCGTAGGTCAGATCATTGTCCAACTGAATCGCCTCCAAGGGCACCGTATCTCTTAGTGGTATATCAGCCATCTCAGCGTGACACTTCTTCAACTGGGAAACATGGAACACATCATGAACTCTTGATAGTCCTTAACTTGTATGCAACTTCTCCCATACGTTCCAAAATTCGATACGGTCCTACAAATCTCGGGGCTAATTTTCCCTTAACTCCAAAACGTTTCACTCCTCACAGGGGTGACACTCGTAGATATGCTCTATCTCCAATTTATTAGGTTATTTCCTTGCGTTTCGAGTCTGCATAACTCTTCTGCCTGGACTGAGCTATCTTTAGTCTATCTCTAATCAACTTAACCTTTTCTTCAGACTCCTTGATCAAATCTGGTCCAAACAATGGACGGTCTCCAACTTCATCCCATAACAACAGTGTTCTGCACCTTCGTCCATACAGGGCTTTGAACGATGCCATCTTCAAACTGGCTTAATAGCTATTGTTGTATGAGAACTCCGCGTAGGGCAAATTGTCATCCCAACTAGATCCATAATCTAGCGCACAGGCTCGCAACATATCCTCCAGAATCTGGTTGACTCTCTTGGTCTGTCCATCCGTCTGCGAGTGGAATGCTTTACTGAACTCCAACCTTGTTCCCAAAGTCTGGTATAGTTGATGCCAAAACTTTGAGGTAAACTGTGTTCCTCTATCTGATAATATGGTCCTTGGAACTCCATGCAGACATACGATCCTGGTCATGTATATCTTGGCCAACTTCGCACTTGTATAGGTGGTTTTCACTGGGATAAAGTGAGCCACTTTGGTCAAGCAATCAACTACTACCCATATAGAATCATATCCTGATTTGGTCCTGGGTAATCTGGTGATAAAGTCCATGCCAAGTTTATCTCACTTCCATTCGGGTATCGGCATAGGTTGTAACAATCCTGCTGGCTTTTGATGTTCAGCCTTCACTCTCTGACATACATCACATACGACTACATACTCGGCAATATCTTTCTTCATACCAGTCCACCAGAAACGCTCCTTCAGATCCAAATACATCTTGGTGTTTCCAGGGTGTATCGAGTATGGTGAGTCATGAGCCTCCTGAAATATTAACTTCCTGATCTCTGTGTTATTGGGCACATAAATATGGTCCTCAAACCATAAGGTGCCGTGCTCGTCCTCACGAAAACCTTTTGCCTTTCCTTTTCCCATTCTCTCATTTATCTCAGTAATCTCTTTGTCATCCTTCTGAGCTTCTCGAATCTTTCCTAACAATGTAGACTGAACCTCCATTGTTTCAACAAAACCTCTAGGAACAATCTCCAATCGAAGTTCCCTGAGATCCTCTGCTAACTCCTTTGGCAATCCCGTGCTTATTAGGGTATTAGCATAGCTCTTCCGGCTCAAAGCGTCGGCTATGACATTGGCCTTGCCTAGATGATAATGAAGCTTCATATCATAATCCTTTATAAGCTCCAACCATCTCCTCTTCCTAAGGTTCAACTCCTTCTGTGTGAAAACGTACTTCAAACTCTTATGATCCGTGTACACATCACAACGATTTCCAATAAGGTAATTTCTCCAAGTCTTGAGTGCATGCACTACAGCTGCTAACTCCAAATCATGCGTGGCATAATTCAATTCGTGCGGTTTTAGTTGTCGTGAGGCATACGAAACAATTCTTCCATCCTGCATAAGCACACTTCCAAGTCCTAGGCGAGAGGCATCGCAATACACTTGAAACTCCTTTCGTATATCCGGCAGAATTAGCACTGGGGTTGTAGTCAAATGTTTCTTTAACTCCTGAAAACTTGCCTCACATTCTTCCGTCCATTTAAATTTGGTGTCCTTCTTCAATAACTCTGTCATTGGCTTCGCAATCTTGGAAAAATTCTCAATGAATCTCCGATAGTATCCTGCAAGTCCAAGAAAACTGCGGATCTCGCTAACTGAAGTGGGTGCCAACCATTTAGTAACTGACTGAACCTTGGTAGGATCTACTACTACACCTTCTCCTGATATAACATGTCCAAGGAATCTGACTTCCTTCAACCAAAACTCACATTTTTTGAACTTGGCATACAACTGGTGTTCCCTGAGTTTCTCGAGAACTAAACGCAAATGCTCTTCGTGCTCCTCCTCATTCTTCGAGTATACCATTATATCATCAATGAACACCACAAAAAACTTATCCAAATATTCCATGGACACCTTGTTCATCATGCTCATGAAATAGGCAGGGGCGTTAGTCAGTCCAAATGACATGACCGTATACTCATACAACCCGTACCTTGTGGTAAATGTTGTCTTTGGTATATCCTTCTCTCGAATCTTCAGCTGGTGATATCCAGATCGCAGATCGATCTTTGAAAACATCTTAGCTCCTTGCAGCTGGTCAAACAAATCATTGATCATCGGCAGTGGGTATTTGTTCTTGATCGTCACCTCATTTAACGCGTGATAATCAACAACCATCCTTAAAGACTTAGCCCTCTTCTCAATGAAAAGCACTGGGGCTCCCCATGGTGATGAACTCCGTCGAATGTAACCTTTCTCCAATAACTCCTTGATCTGCTTCTTAATCTCCTCCAGATCATTCGCAGGCATCCGATAGGGTCTCTTTGATATAGGCCCGGTGCCTAGCAACAGTTCTATCAAAAACTCGATGTCTCGATCTGGTGGCATGCCTGGTAATTCCTCTGGAAAAACATCCGGGTAATCCTTCACTATAGGCACTTCCTCCTAAACAATTCCCGTGAGGGTATTTACTTGGCTACTCCTAGGCGCATGCCTAGATACATACTTAATCCTTCTTCCCTCCGGGGTGGTGAGATAAATCGACTTACTAGCACAGGCAATGCTTCCTCCATACTTTGACATCCAGCCATGCCTAATATCACATCCAATCCTTGTGACTCCAAGATTATTAGGTCGGACGGGAAAACATGGCTACCAATGGTTAAGGGTATCTGGTCGCACCATCAACTAGCCATATACTCTGCTCTAGGTGAACTTACTAACAGAGGGGTCGTAAGGGTTTGGGTTGGTAATTTAAACTTATCCATGAATCCCCTTGATGTGTATGAATGCGATGAACCAATATCAAAAAGAACAAGGGCGGTAAAAGACTTAACCAAACACTTACCAATAACCACGTCTGGCTGCTCTTCAACCTCGTCCACATTAACATGGTTCACTTGTCCTTTGTTGAATGGATTGGGCTTCTTCCCAGCACTCCCATTACCGTTTCCATTCTTTGCTTCAGGGCACTCCATGGCATAGTGTCCAGTCTTCCCGCACTTGAAACATGTAACGTGGCTTAGGTCTCTCTTGGCGGGTGTGGCTGGATTGGAACGGTTTTGATTGTTGCTTGCTCCATTCCCATTCCCATTCCTTGGGCCAGTATGATTATGGGTACTTCCTCCATTGTGGGTGTGGCCTCCATGGTTATGAACAAGTCCTCCCGAGTTCGGGGTTAGGCGAGGCTTCTGCTGAGTTCCTGAATTATATCTTCCTTGTCCATACTTCCTCTTACGGGTCTCAATCTGCTGTTGCTTCCCTTCAATCATAAGAGCCATATCTACCAACTCCTAGTAGTTGTTGAATGTTGCCACCATCAACTGCATGCTCATCTCATCATTCAGCCCTTCCATAAACTTCTCCTGCTTTGCGGAATCTGTGGCCACATCGTCAGGGGCATAGCGAGATAACTTGCTAAACTCATCCACGTACTGAGCCACAGTATGGTTCCCCTAGCGTAAGTTGCGAAACTCATGCTTCTTCATACTCATACCTCCAGTTGAGACATGAGCTGTGCGGAAAGCTTGCTGAAACTGGTCCCATGTAACAGTGGCTATAGGGTAGGTGACAGTGTAATTCTCCCACCATGAGGCTGCTGGTCCATCCAACTGATGTGCAGCAAAATGCACCTTCTCAGCATCGGTACATCCTGCAGTGGTTAACTCCCTTCCAATCCTGCGGAGCCAATCATCTGCTACTATGGGCTCGGTGCTACTGGAAAACACCGGCGGTTGCAACCTCAGAAAACGGGATAAGTTATCAACTGGTGGTGGTGGTGGGTTGTTGTTGTTGTTGCCTTGGTTCTGAACTAACAACTGCATCGGGGTATTCTGCTGCTGGATCAACTGAGTGAGCTCCGATGGGAAGGTAAATCCGGGGTCACGTCTCGAAGGCATCTGATGGGTTTTAGAGGGAAGAGATTAGAATAGAATGAGGTCTAATGAGAGAAAGACTACTCATATGCACATGAGATAAACACAATCATTTCACTCAATCAATCAAGCAAGGGCATACAATCGATCTAACTATCGTTACAAAAGTGCTCGGACTATACTATATACATGGTGGAATACTACTACTGATGTGGTGGTGTAACATCCCAAATTTTCAATTTGGAATGTTATACACTAGATCATCGTTGCATATCATAATTTTTGCATTTTGGTTGATCCTAGAAATTTTCGCAACTCAAGGACCCTCGGAGAGAGTTGGGGATTTCGTTATTTTCTTATTTGAGTTGTCTCAAATTTTGAAAATAGGATCATTTCATTTTATTTATTTTATCTTCAATTATTTCTATTACAAAAAAATATGAGAGAGGGAATAAAATGACTTTCCCAAAATAAAGAAATATTGAGGGTTTAATAATAAAATCAAATAAGATTTTATTTGGTTTTATTTGCTATTTTATTTGAATTCGGGAAAATGTGCATTTTTCAAAATTGCATTTAGGCCACAAATAAATGTTCATCCTGTGCGGCTTGATTTTAGAAGCCGGGGAAAATTTATTTTGGGATTTTTGGAGTCCGTTTAGTATTTCTTTCGTTAGTTTCTCTGCGCAGAATTATTGAAAAAAAAACTCTGAACCGACTCCGGGCCGTGCCCGAGCGGGACTCCGCCCGGGGGGCCTTTTTAAGTCGTCCCCGCCGAGCCACCGAAGCCCACCAGCCCGCCCGCCGAAACCCTAGCGCCGTCGCCGCCCCGCTGCCCGAGGTAGCCGCCGTCGCCGGCGGTTTTCCTTAGAAAACCGCCCGGTTTTTTTAGATCTGTTTTTTTATTAGAACGGTTTCTTTTTTCGGTTTAGTTATTTAGCGAGCGTTCGCTCATTCGTTCATTTTAAACGAACGTGTTCGTCGGTTAGATACAGATAACGAACGTTCGTTCGTTAATCTGTTCGTTGTTTTTCTTTTTCTTGGATTTTCCGTGATTATTTGTGATCGTGATTTGTGATCCGATTTTCGTTTTAGTATAACTTTTCGCTCGTTTATCGGAATCAGGCGATTCAAGCGCCTGGAGTTTTGTCTCGAAACCCTCTTTCTGATTAACCAACTTAAACAAGTTTTTGACAGTGTAAAAATTGCCTTAGATCCAGAATAGTAAGTGATGCCTGTTTCTTTTGCCGTTTGTCTTTCGTTGCTTCGTTTGTTTTGATTCTTTTTGCCAACCGGAGTTCTTAAGTTGAACTTTCTGGTTAGATCTCTTATTCGAGTTTTAACTGTGCATTAGATGAGTGCTTATTGTATGCTTGTTTGTTTGCAATAGTGTACCCGTAGTGCGCCGCTTGTTACTTCAAATCGCTAGGTTTCCCGGATCATCAGCAAGGCAAGTAACACTTTTATCATACCTCCTACTACCTAGTTTTATTGCATTAGATCAATCCTTACACATTGCATGGTTAGGATCTAATTAAATTGTGGGTTTGGGAAGTAGTTGAGGTAGTACCTATTACCTGTTTAATTATCAAACCTTCGGGAGTTACTTCTACGTTTCTTATTATGCCATGCTATGCTAGTAGACGTGGATTGGGTGAGTGTATCCATGACAGATGTGAGATTGTTAATCAATGGTTTATTTAAGGTGGCAACTTAAACACACATCTGGGTGGATTGAGGTACCTGGGTATTCCAAGATTGCCTGTTTTTTTATGGACCTCCACCCAGGCTCAAAGGGATCATGAGATTATTCATGCTAGTAACTTCCGTGTGCAGCCACAAGATATTATGGGCTCTAGCATAGTTGACTAAGTCATGCGAACTCTTAAAGTGGTAGAATAGCAGATGTAGGGGATGTAGGTGGTACGGTCTACCCATCGTAAGGTGCTAGCGCTTCTGAAAGACTATGTCTCGGTCATCCGTTTCTCAAACACCATGTAGTGCGAGAAACCAAACGGAGGCGATCGAGTCTTGTGGGGAAAAGTGCGCAAACCTCTGCAGGGTGTATAAACTAATCATGGTTAGCGGAGTCCCTGGTTATGGACATCTTGAGTATCTAGTACCTGGATTATCATGTGAATCTCAACATGTTACTCTAAAATTAATTTTGATGGGTTTGTTTAATGATGATGTTTAATTGGGATTGAGAATGTTGTCAACCATTCTCAATGTTTAACAACCACCATGATAGTTAAATAAATTTATTCCTTTGCAGTAGGGAAAAATTGGCTTTACGCAAAACTGTAACCATAGAGCTTGCCACCAGCCAAATATGCATATAGAATAGCTGTTTCATTCCATTACTCTCTATGTGTTACATTGCTAGCATATTCCATGTGATGGCCCGTTTTCGGGCTGCAACATTAATGTTGCAGACTTTTCAGACGACGATTAAGGAGTTTTAGGTTGTGGTTCTATACTCAGTGATGCCGTTGGAGTTGGTGGACGCACTTATCTTCCAAGCCTTCCGCTGTTATCGTTATTAAATGGCCTTAAGCCATATTTATTGTAATAAGTTGTCTTTTGAGACACTCGATGTAATAAGTGTGTGATTGCTACTCTGTAAATCCTTCGAGTACTGTGTGGTGTCAGCATTACTGATCCAGGGATGACACCGAAGCACAGAGATTGGACAGTTTCAGGTTTGGTCGCTACAAGATGGTATCAGAGCACACGCTGACTGTAGGACACGACCACTAAGCTAAAGACCTAGATCACTACTCACTCTCCTCTCTTTTCTGACTTCTCATCTTTTCTACTCTTTTAGGATGGCGGATGCAAGGAACAAGTTCACTCAACCGGATGAAGACACACCCTTTGGACGTCACTTGAAGGAAGTCACTAGATACCTGAACATAGGAGTACCAAGCTTCACCGGAACCTACAACGCCACTTTACCTGAAGAAGAGCACTGGATGATTCAAGTTCAAGTTCCCGGGAGGACGTTCATGCCAATCACTGAGCCCATAGAGTTTTATTTTTATGCACCAACTTGGAATCTAGGAAAGAGCATGGCAGCTCACATCGCCATGGGACGCATTGGAGAAGTCTACTGCAATGATCTCAAGGATACTATCTACCAGATTTGTGGGCGCCGAGATGAGCACTGGGAGATGATCAGCACCAGAAAGGATAGATCAATTGCAGCTTTCATCCAGGAGTTAAACCAGCACATTAGATGTCAGGAGAATCAGATGTGCGCAGACATGATAGACCTGAAGAAGGCAAAGACAAGAATCAAGGAACTGGAGGAAGAACTCAAGGGTACTCATGAAGATTATGAAGAAGAAATTGAAGTATTAGTGGATAAGAATGCTGACCTAACAATGAAGATCGGAACATTTATGGGAGGCCCTACATCGGTAGAAGAAGACGAAGAACCCAAGGAGATTTGCCTGGAAGACTACATCATCATCGACGACACCGACTTGGATCTCGATGATAGCGATGATGACTATGTTGATGAAGATGGAGCAGATATCATGGAGTCTGCAACCTAAGAATATTTCTAGTAGACCGCCTCATCAGTAGTAGTAGTCCACCATGTAAATATTATAGTCCGAGCACTTTTGCGATAGTTAGATCGATTGTATGCCCTTGTTTGATTGAATGAATGAAGTGAATTGTTTGCTTTTGGCTCATGTGCATATGGGTAGTGTTTTCTCTTTAGACCCTCTCTATTCTTAAATCTCATCTTTTCTAAACCCTCAGATGCCTCCGAGACGTGACCCCGGATTTACCTTTCCACCGGAGCTCACTCAGTTGATCCAGCAGCAGAACACATTGATGCAGTTGCTAGTCCAGAATCAGAACCAGGGGAACAACAACAACAATAACCCACCACCACCACCACCTGTTGATCACCTAGCCCGTTTTCTTAGGCTGAATCCGCCGGTGTTTTCCAGTAGCACCGAGCCGATAGTAGCAGATGATTGGCTCCGCAAGACAGCTAGAGAGTTGACCACAGCAGGATGCACGGATGCGGATAAGGTGAAGTTTGCTGCACATCATCTTGAAGGACCCGTAGCATCATGGTGGGAGAATTTCACATCCACTTTCCCTGTCGATACTATCACATGGGACCAGTTTTAGCAGGCTTTTCATACTGCCCATGTTTCAGCAGGAGCTATGACCATGAAGAAGCGAGAGTTTCACAACTTGCGCCAAGGAGGACGAACAGTTGGCCGTATGTGGAAGACTTTATTAAATTAGCACGTTATGCCCCAGATGACGTTGCTACGGATGCAGCAAAGCAGGAGAAATTTCTGGAAAGACTGAATGATGAGTTGAGCATGCAGTTGATGGTAGCAACCTTCAACAACTACCAGGAGTTGGTAGATCGTGCTCTCATGATTGAAGGGAAGCAGCAGCAGCAAATTGAAAATCGCAAGAGGAAGTATGCACAAGGAAAGTACAATTCAGGAGCTCAGCAGAAGCCACGATTTACCCCTAGGCCGGGAGGACATTTTCAGCATACCCATGGAGGAGGTAGCTCGCACAATCACAATGGCCCCAGGAATGGTAATGGGAATGGAGGAAGCAACGGCCAGAACCGTACCAACCCATCAACCCCAGCCAAGAAAGACCTGAGCCAAGTCACTTGCTTTAAGTGCCAGAAGACCGGACATTATGCCAATGAATGTCCTGAATCCCAGAATGGAAATGGCAATGGAAACTCTGGGAAGAAGGCGAACCCTTTCAACAGGGGACAGGTGAACCATGTTAACGTGGAGGAGGTTGAAGAGCAGCCCGATGCAGTAATCCGTAATTTTTTTGTTAAGTCATTTACTGCACTCATTCTTTTCGATACTGGTGCATCGCATTCATACATATCAAGGGGATTTGTTGATAAGTATAAACTGCCAACCCAAGCTCTTAGGTCACCCATGTTAGTTACCTCGCCTGGAGCAGAATATATGGCTAGTCTATGGTGTGATCGGGTACCATTAAGAATTGGTAACTATGTTTTTCCCTCAGACCTAATAGTGTTGGAATCCCAAGGATTGGATGTGATATTAGGCATGGATTGGTTGTCAAAGTATGAAGGGAATATTGAATGTGCCAGTAAGTCAATTTTGCTTACCACCCTAGAAGGGAGAAGGATCAAGTATGTATCCCGACATGTGCCAATGAGGACTCAAGTAAATTGTTTAACCGGAGTTATGCAGGAGGAAGTACCAGTAGTGAAGGATTTCCCCGAAGTATTTCCAGAAGAGTTGCCAGGCATGCCACCGGATAGAGATATTGAGTTTTTGATTGAGCTTTTGCCAGGCACAGGGCCAATATCAAAGACACCATATAGGATGCCTGCAAAGGATTTGGTGGAAATTAAGAAGCAAATTAAGGAGTTACTAGATAAAGGTTATATTCGCCCAAGTTCTTCACCTTGGGGATCGCCAGTACATCTAGTAGAAAATAAGGATGGATCGTTAAGGATGGTTGACGATTATCGAGGATTGAATGAAGTAACCATCAAGAACAAGTACCCCCTACCGATGATCAATGATCTGTTTGATCGATTGCAAGGAGCTAAGGTAATTTCCAAGATCGATCTGCGATTAGGATACCACCAGTTGAAGATTCGGGAACAGGATATACCCAAGACGGCTTTTACCACCAGGTATGGGCTGTACGAGTATACCGTTATGTCATTTGGTCTGACTAATGCACCTGCATATTTTATGAACATCATGAACAAAGTGTTTATGGAGTTCTTGGATAAGTTTGTCGCAGTGTTCATTGATGATATCCTTGTTTACTCGAAGAATGAAGAGGAGCATAAGGAACATTTGCGTTTGGTTCTTGGAAAGCTCAGAGAACATCAGTTATATGCCAAGTTTAGCAAATGTGAGTTTTGGTTGAAGGAAGTTGGATTTCTCGGACACATTATATCCGGAGAAGGTATAGCAGTAGATCCCACTAAAGTTGCTACCGTGACCAAGTGGGAAGCACCAACCACCGTGGGAGAGATCCGGAGTTTTCTTGGACTCGCAGGATACTATCGGAGGTTTATTGAGAATTTCTCAAAGATTGCGAAGCCTATGACGGAGTTGTTGAAGAAGGATACCAAGTTCATATGGACGGAGGAATGTGAGGCTAGTTTTCAGGAGTTGAAGAAACGTTTGGTTACCTCACCAGTGTTGATTTTACCGGATCAGACCAAGGATTATGAGGTGTATTGTGACGCTTCATGTCGAAGACTTGGAGCAGTGCTGATGTAGGAAGGGAGAGTTGTTTCATATGCCTCACGATAGCTTAAGCTTCATGATTTGAATTATGCTACGCGTGATTTGGAGTTAGCAGCCGTGATGCATGCATTGAAGACTTGGAGACATTTTCTGATTGGAAACCATTGCGAGGTGTACACGGATCACAAGAGTTTGAAGTATATTTTCACACAGAAGGAGTTGAACCACAGAGAAAGGAGATGGTTGGAGCTCATCAAAGATTATGATATGAAATTGCATTATCACCCCGGAAAGGCTAACATAGTAGCTGACACGTTGAGCCGTAAGAGCCATGTCGACACCCTAATGACCGGAGATTTACCAAGTGAGTTAGCCGAAAATCTTCAAGAGCTATGTTGGAAATAGTTCCAAGAGGCTATGTAGCAGCATTGGAGATTCAGTCTACGTTGATGGATAAAATCAGAGAAGCCCAAAAGACTGACAAGGAGATTGCTTCTATTAAGAACAAAATTAGCAAAGGAAAAGCTAAGGGATTTCGTGAGGATGAGCACGATACCATATGGTTTGAAGACCGTGTTTATGTGCCAAATAATTCGGAGATCAGGAAGCTAATTCTGCAAGAGGCCCATGACTCACCATACTCGATTCACCCACGAAATACCAAGATGTATTTGGATTTGAAGGATATTTTCTGGTGGACCAGAATGAAGAAGGATATTGCGGAGTATGTAGTAGTTTGTGATGTATGTCAGAGAGTGAAGGCAGAGCATCAGAAACCAGCAGGATTGCTACAACCATTGTCGATACCCGAATGGAAGTGTGATAAGCTTGGCATGGATTTTATTAGAGGATTGCCCAGAACCCGTTCAGGCTATGACTCAATATGGGTTGTAGTCGATCGTTTGACAAAGGTAGCTCATTTCATTCCAGTAAAGACTACCTATACCAGTGCAAGGTTGGCAAAGAAATACATGACCAGGATCGTATGTCTGCATGGAGTTCCAAGGAGCATTGTATCAGATAGAGGAACCCAGTTTACTTCAAAGTTCTGGAATCAGTTGCATGAGACTTTGGGAACCAGACTGGAGTTTAGCACAGCTTTTCACCCGCAGACAGACGGACAGACCGAGAGAGTCAATCAGATTTTGGAGGATATGCTAAGAGCTTGTGCGCTAGATTATGGATCTAGTTGGGATGAGAATTTTCCATATGCAGAGTTCTCTTGCAACAACAGCTATCAATCTAGTTTGAAGATGGCCCCTTTCGAAGCCTTGTATGGAAGGAGGTGCAGGACCCCATTGTCTTGGGATGAAGTTGGAGACCGCCAGTTCTTTGGACCAGATCTGATAAAGGAGTCTGAACAGAAAGTGAAATTGATTCGCGATATGCTCAAGGTAGCTCAGTCCAGGCAGAAGAGTTATGCAGATTCTAAACGCAAGGAGACAGTTTACGAAGTCGGAGACCGAGTTTATCTTTGAGTATCTCCACTTCGAGGAGTTAAGTGCTTTTGGGTTAAGGGAAAACTAGCGCCACGTTTTGTAGGCCCATGCAAAGTTTTGGAGCGTATGGGAGAAGTAGCCTACAAGTTGGAATTACCCGAATGACTGTCAGGAGTTCACGACGTGTTTCATGTATCCCAGTTGAAGAAGTGCCACGTAGAGATGGCTGACATACCGCTAAGAGATACCGTACCACTGGAAGCAATTCAGTTGGACAGTGATTTGACCTATGAGGAGAAACCAGTTAAGATTCTAGAATATGCCAGTCGAGTCACCCGCAACAAGGTTATCAAGTTTTGCAAGGTTCAGTGGAGCCACCACACGGAGGATGAAGCCACCTGGGAACGAGAGGAAGAATTGCTGAAAGACCACCCTCACCTATTTTCTAGCCAACCCGAATCTCGAGGGCGAGATTCATCTTAAGGGGGGTAGGTTTGTAACATCCCACATTTTCAATTTGGAATGTTATACACTAGATCATCGTTGCATATCATAATTTTTGCATTTTGGTTGATCCTAGAAATTTTCGCAACTCAAGGACCCTCGGAGAGAGTTGGGGATTTCGTTATTTTCATATTTGAGTTGTCTCAAATTTTGAAAATAGGATCATTTGATTTTATTTATTTTATCTTCAATTATTTCTATTACAAAAAAAATGAGAAAGGGAATAAAGTGACTTTCCCAAAATAAAGAAATATTGAGGGTTTAATAATAAAATCAAATAAGATTTTATTTGGTTTTATTTTCTATTTTGTTTGAATTTAGGAAAAATGTGCGTTTTTAAAAATTGCATTTAGGCCCCAAATAAATGTTCATCCTGTGCGGCCTGATTTTAGAAGCTGGGGAAAATTTATTTCGGGATTTTTGGAGTTCGTTTAGTATTTCTTTCGTTAGTTTTCCTACGCGGAATTATTTAAAAAAAAACTCCGAACCGACTCCGGGCCGTGCCCGAGCGGGACTCCGCCCGGGGGGCCTTTTTAAGCCGACCCCGCCGAGCTGCCAAAGCCCACCAGCCCGCCTGCCGAAACCCTAGCGCCGCTGCCCCGCTGCCCGAGGTAGCCGCCGTCGCCGGCAGTTTTCCTTAGAAAACCGCCCGGTTTTTTTAGATTTGTTTTTTTTAGAACGGTTTCTTTTTTCGGTTTAGTTATTTAGCGAGCGTTCGCTCGCTCGTTCGTTTTTAACGAACGTGTTCGTCGGTTAGATCCAGATAACGAACGTTCATTCATTAATCTGTTCGTCATTTTTCTTTTTCTCGGATTTTCCGTGATTATTTCTGATCCGATTTTCGTTTTAGTATAACTTTTCGCTCATTTATCGGAATCAGGCAATTCAAGCGCCAGGAGTTTCGTATTGAAACCCTCTTTCCGATTAACCAACTTAAACAAGTTTTTTCCACTGAAAAAATTGCCGTAGATCCAGAATAGTAAGTGAAGCCTGTTTCTTTTGTCGTTTGTCTTTCGTTGCTTCGTTTGTTTTGATTCTTTTTGCCAACCGGAGTTCTTAAGTTGAACTTTCTGGTTAGATCTCTTATTCGAGTTTTACCTGTGCATTAGATGAGTGCTTATTGTATGCTTGTTTATTTGTGATAGAGTACCCGGAGTGCGCCGCTTGTTACTTCGAATCGCTAGGTTTCCCGGATCATCAGCAAGGCAAGTAACACTTTTATCATACCTCCTACTACCCAGTTTTATTGCATTAGATCAGTCCTTACACATTGCATGGTTAGGATCTAATTAAATTGTGGGTTTGGGAAGTAGTTGAGGTAGTACCTATTACCTGTTTAATTATCAAACCTTTGGGAGTTACTTCTACGTTGCTTATTATGCCATGCTATGCTAGTAGACGTGGATTGGGTGAGTGTATCCATGACAGATGTGAGATTGTTAATCAATGGTTTATTTAAGGTGGCAACTTAAACACACATCTGGGTGGATTGAGGTACCTGGGTATTCCAGGATTGCCTGTTTTTTTATGGACCGCCACCCAGGCTCAAAGGGATCATGAGATTATTCATGCTAGTAACTTCCGTGTGCAGCCACAAGATATTATGGGCTCTAGCATAGTTGACTAAGTCGTGCGAACTCTTACAGTGGTAGACTAGCAGATGTAGGGGATGTAGGTGGTACGGTCTACCCATCGTAAGGTGCTAGCGCTTCTGAAAGACTATGTCTCGGTCATCCGTTTCTCAAACACCGTGTAGTGCGAGAAACCAAACGGAGGCGATCGAGTCTTGTGGGGAAAAGTGCGCAAACCTCTGCAGAGTGTATAAACTAATCATGGTTTGCCGAGTCCCCGGTTATGGACATCTTGAGTATCTAGTACCTGGATTATCGTGTGAATCTCAACATGTTACTCTAAAATTAATTTTGATGGGTTTGTTTAATGATGATGTTTAATTGGGATTGAGAATGCTGTCAACCATTCTCAATGTTTAACAACCACCATGATAGTTAAATAAATTTATTCCTTTGCAGTAGGGAAAATTGGCTTTACGCAAAACTATAACCATAGAGCTTTCCACCAGCCAAATATGCATATAGAATAGTTGTTTCATTCCATTACTCTCTATGTGTTACATTGCCAGCATATTCCATGTGCTGACCCGTTTTCGAGCTGCAACGTTAATGTTGCAGACTTTTCAGACGACGATTAAGGAGTTTTAGGTCGTGGTTCTATACTCAGTGATGCCGTTGGAGTTGATGGACGCACTTATCTTCCAAGCCTTCCGCTGTTATCGTTATTAAATGGCCTTAAGCCATATTTATTGTAATAAGTTCTCTTTTGAGACACTCGATGTAATAAGTGTGTGATTGCTACTCTGCTATAAATCCTTTGAGTACTATGTGGTGTCAGCATTACTGATCCAGGGATGACACCGGAGCACAGAGATTGGACCGTTTGAGGTCTATGTGGTGTCAGCATTACTGATCCAGGGATGACACCGGAGCACAGAGATTTGACCGTTTGAGGTCTGGTCGCTACAGGTGGTCTACTAAAAATATTGATCGGTCGAAGATTCCATGATGCCTGCTCCAGCTTCGTCTTCATAGTCATCATCGCTATCGTCGGGGTCCGAGTCGGTGTCGTTGATGCTGATGTAGTCCTCCAGACGAATCTCCTTGGGTTATTCGTCTTCTCCTCCTGGTGCAGGGTCTCCCATGAATATTCTTAGCTTCCTTTCCAAATCGTCATTCCTCTCCACTAGTACGATGATTTCCTCCTCATAATCTTCGCGTGTAGCCTTGAGTTCTTCCTCCAGTTCCGTGATCCTGGTCATCGCCTTCTTTAGATCTATCATGCCTGCGCATATCTGGTTCTCCTGGCGACGAATGTGCTGATTTAACTCTTGGATGAAAGCTGTAATTGATCTATCTTTCCTGGTGCTGATCATCTCCCATTGCTTATCTCGGTGCCCACAAATCTGGTAGATAGTATCCTTAAGCTCCTTTTGGTAAAATTCTCCAATGCGTCCCATGGTGATGTGAGCTGCCATACTCTTTCCTAGACTCCAGGTTGGTCCATCAAAGGAAAACTCTATGGGCTTAGTGACTGGCGTGAATGTCCTTCCTGGAACTTGAACTTGAATCATCCATTGCTCCTCTTCTGGTAAAGTGGCATTGTAAGTCTCGGTGAAGCTTGGTATTCCTATGTTCAGGTACCAAGTGACTTCCTTCAAGTGTCGTCCAAAAGGTGAGTCTTCATCCGGTTGTGCAAACTTATTCCTTGCGTCCGCCATCCTAAAGAGTAGAAAATGGAGAGGAGTCAGAAATGAGAAGAGAATAGTGATCTAGGAATTTAGCTTAGTGGTCGTGTCCTACACTCAGCGTGTGCTCTTATACCATCTTGTAGCGACCCGGCCTCAAACGGTCAAGTCTCTGTGCTTCAGTGTCATCCCGAGATCGGTAATGCTGACACACACAATACTCGAAGGATTTATAACAGAGTAGTAATCACACACTTATTACATCGAATGTCTCAAAAGATTACTTATTACAATAAATATGGCTTAAGGCCATCTAGTACGATAACAGCAGAAGACTTGGAAGATAAAGTGAGTCCATCAACTCCAACGGCATAGCTGAGCTGCACGGCAACGACCTAACGAACCTTACTCCTCGTCTGAAAAGTCTGCAACATAATGCGTTGCAGCCCGAAAACGGGTCAGCACATGGTATATGCTGGCAATATAACAGAGTAGAGCAAGAACAGAATAATGCTATCACTACATCCATATTTGGCTGGTGGAAAGCTCTATGGTTATAGTTTTTGCGAAAAGCCAATTTTCCCTACAACAAAGGAATAGATTTTATTTACCTATCATGGTAGTTGAAACATCATTGAGAAGGTTCCTCTAACTAAATCCCAATTAAAAGTAATTATCAACCCACAATATTAATTTAGAGTGACGAGATACATATGATAATCCAAGTACTAGATACTCAAGAATTGTCCATAACCGGGGACGCGACTAACCATGATTAGATTGTACACTCTGCAGAGGTTTGTGCACTTTTCCCCACAAGACCCGATCTCCTCCGTTGGATTTCTCGCACTACAGGGTGTTTGAGAAACGGATGACCAAGACACAGTCTTTCAGAAACATTTACTCTTTACTCCAGGCAGACCATACCAACCTACATCCCTCTACCTGCTGATCTACCTCTTCAAGAGCTCATGTAACTTACTCAGCTATGCAAGAGCCCATAATAGCATGTGGCTGCACATGAAAGTTTCTAGCATGAAATACCTCAGTTCCCTTTGAGCCTCGATGGCGGACCTTAGGATTATCACACGGGTACTCTCGGATATCCTAGGACAACATTGGATTCCCCAGGTGCCCGACAAACAATCCACCCAGATGTGTATTCAAGTTGCCACCTTAAGTTGAACCATTAATTAACAATCTCACATCTGTCATGGATTTCACTCACCCAATCCACGTCTATGAGCATAGCATAGCAATGTAAGCAATACGTAGAACTAAATCCCAAGGGTTTGATAATAACAGGGCAATAGGTTCTACCTCATTAACTACTTCCCAACCCACAAGTTAATCACATACTAATCATGCAATGTTTGAGGATTAGAGCTAATGCATAAAAACTGGGTGATAAAGGGGTATGATCAAAGTGTTTCTTGCCTTGCTGATGATCCGCAAAACCTAAAGATTCGAAGTAGCACGCTTCGCGCTCCGGGTGTTCTATCGCAAACAAACAATAGCATACATAAGCAATCAAGCAAAGAAGCATGGATAAAACTCAAATAATAAGATCTAACCAGAAATTTCAACTTAAGAACTCCGATTTGCAAAAAGAATCAAATCAAACAGGGCAACGAAACTCAAACTGTGAAAGAAACAAGGTCCATTTACTATTATGGACTAAAGTCAAATTTTACAGTATCAAAACCTTGTTCAAGTTGATTAAATAGAAAGAGGGTTTCGATACGAAGATCTAGGTGCTTGAATCACCTGATTCCATCAAACGAGCGAAAAGATGAACTAAAACGAAAATCGGATCAGAAATCGCGATCGAAAATAATCACGGAAAATCCGAGAAAAATAAAAACAGATGAACAGGCTAACGAACGAACGTTCGCTGTCTGCGGCTAACGAGTGAACACCGTTCATTAAAACGAACATACGGATGAACGTCCGCTAAATAACTAAACCAAGAAAAACCGGCGAACCGTTCTATTCAAAAAAACTTTGGGTTTCCTAAAAAAACTGGATCGGTTCTTTTAAAAAAACGAACGGCGGCTTTACCTCCGGCGAGGCGGGGCTGCAGCGGTGGGCGGCGCGGGTGGCAGGGGCGGCGCGGCAGCGGCGCTTGGCGGTGGCGACGCGGTAACGGGCGGCGGTGGCGCGGCAAAGGCAGGGCGGTGTGGGGCGGCTCCGGTTGCGGCCGGGTGCGGCGGTGGTGGCGGGAATCGAGGGCGGGGCGGGGTACTTATAGGAGGGGGTGTGCTTGCTTGGGCGAGGGGGCAAGCGGCGCGGGGAGGGAGAGTCCCGGCCGGACTCGGCCTTGTGGGCGGCGGCGCGCTCCCGTTCTCCTGGAAGGAGACGGCGCGGGGAGGTGGGCCGGCTGACTTGGGCTTCGGCCTAGTCGGCGGAGGAAACCTTTTTTTTTAATAATTTTGCCGAAACTAAAAAAATCCTATAAAATCAAATAAAAATCTAAAAATGCCAATACAAATTTTCAACGTCTAAATAAAATATTTAGAACGAGATGAACATTTTCTTGGCCCTAAATGCAACTTTGAAAAAGTGCAATTTTTCTAATTCAAATAAAATAGCAATAAACTCCGAATAAAAATCAAATATTTGGTTTTAATAATTTTCCACCAATATTTCATTTATTTTGGAGAAGTCATATTATCTCCTCTCATATATTTTAATATGAAATAGTTTCGGAGAGAAAAATAATTAAAACCAAAAATCCTCATTTCAATATTTCATAAAACTCAAATATGAAAACAGGGAAATCCCCGACTCTCTCCGAGGGTGCTTGAGTTGCTTTGGATTCCGAGGATCGCAAAACGAAATGAAATAAAATATGATATGCATGAATGATCTATGTATAACATTCCAAATTGAAAATTTGGGGTGTTACAGAGGCAATCCACCACACCACACTCGAGTAGGGTATTACACCACAACGGTGGCCCGAACCAGTATAAATCTTGTGTCTTATGTTCTTTGGGTTCGTTGAGCTAGGCCGTGAGATCGTAGAGTGTGCGATCTAGAGAGGGGGAGAGATCTTTGTGCACACCCCAGTGTTCGAACCTCAAGGGTTTTGCCGGAACCCGAAATCTGACATTTGGCGCGCCGGGTAGGGGTGCCTCGAACCTTTGCCCCCCCCCCCCCCCCCCCCCCCCCCCCCCCCCCCCCCCCCCCCCCCCCCCCCCCCCCCCCCCCCCCCCCCCCCCCCCCCCCGATGGCGTCGCCTCTCCGACTGACTCACATGGACGCCGCCTCTTCTCCGACTGGATCAACGGGCGCCCCCCGCAGCGTCGTGGGGCTCCGGGCCTTCACCCTCGCCTTGCGGCGGCTGAAGTGGCCGCACAAGTCCAAGCCGGAGATGCCGCCCCATTACGATGATGCGGCGGATCCGGTAGCCTTCTTGCTGGCATACGAGGAGGCCGTCTTGGAGGCCGGGGGCGACGGTAAGGTCATGACCAACTGGCTCCCAATGGCCCTGATTGGCATGTGTCGCGCCTGACTCCTCCATCTGCCGGAGTCTTCCGTGGCCTCCTGGGAAGAGCTGCGTGACCTCTTCATCGCGCGCTTCGGAGGACCAGCACCCCCTGTCGTAGCGGCTCTCCTTGGTGGCTCGCAGGCGCCACCCTCGGATCATCACGCCAAGCGGTTCTTTCGCCAGATCAGTGTCGTCTCCACGCGACAGGGGGCTCCCCCGGGTTGGGCAGCGCCCAAGGCCGACCTGATCTTCAACTCGGGGGATCACCCAGTCACCACCATCGGCTCGGGCGTACTTCCGATGCTTAGCACACCCACCATCTGCCGCGTAGCCGTTACCAAGACCCTAATCGGCGGCGGCGCCGGCCTCAACGTGCTCTCCATGGAGGCTTTTAGCCTCCTTCATGTACCACTTGAGCAGCTCCGCCCAGCAAGCCTTTTTCCGGGATCGGCGGCGGCTCCTTCGACCCCCTGGGGCAGATCCGTCTCCCCGTGACTTTCGGCACACGCAACAACTACCGCACCGAGATGATCGACTTCGACATCGCCCACATCGTCTTGCCATACAACGCCATCCTCGGGTACCCAGCGCTGGCCCAGTTCATGGCGGCCACTCATCATGCCTACAACCTCATGAAGATGCCAGGAAGCAAGGACGTCCTCACTTTGGTCGGAGATACCAAGGAAGCCGTGGCGGCCCTCAAGCTCGCCTTCAGGGCCACGGTGGTAGCTTACCTGACCGACAAGGCAGTGTCTAGAACCAAGGGGGCTGCGCCGAACAAGAAGAAGCGGTTGTTCACTCAGGGTCAAGCCAAGACAAAGCAGATACCGGTCGACAAGGACGGGGCCTCTGGCGCCACCTTTACCATAGGCGCCGACCTCGCCCCAGATCAAGAAAAAGAGTTGGTGGACTTCTTGCGGGCGAACAGGGAAGTATTCGCCTGGGAACCCAAGCAGCTGGCTGGGGTCCCGAGAAGAGTGATCGAGCATCATCTAAGGGTATACCCAAACGTGCACCCTATGAAGCAGAGGGCAAGGCGGTAATCCACAGAGAAGCAGTCCTTCATCGTTCAAGAAACCCGCAAGCTGGAGGCAGCGGGTGTCATTCGTGAAGTTCGGTACCCAGAGTGGATGGCGAATCCGGTCGTTGTGTCGAAGAAAGGAGGGAAGGAGCGCATGTGTGTCGACTTCACCAACCCCAACAAGGCTTGCCCGCAAGACCCGTTTCCGCTGGCGCGCATCGACCAGATTGTCGACTCCACCGCCGAGTGTGATCTGCTATGTTTCCTGGATGCATTCTCAGGCTACCACAGATCAAGATGGCGGTGGAAGTTGAGAAGACATCTTTCCTGACCCCATGTGGGGTGTACTGCTACACTTGCATGCCATTCGGACTGCACAATGCAAGGGCGACCTTCCAGGGACTGATGCACATCACTTTGGGCAGTAGCTCGGAAGAAACGCTGAGGCCTACGTCGACGACATTGCGGTGAAGTCTTAGGAGGCAAGAACTCTGATTCAGGACCTGGAGAAGACCTTCGCGAGTCTACGCCAGGTGGACCTGCGGCTCAACCCAGAGAATTGCGTGTTTGGTGTCCCTTCGGGTAAGCTGTTGGGCTTCCTCATGTCTCACAGGGGAATCGAGGCTAACCCAGAGAAGGTCAAGGCAATCGAGGACATGAGCCCACCACAAAACCTCAAGGAGATGCAGAAGCTTGCAGGCTGCGTGACTTTGTGGGGGCACTTCATCTCCAAGTTAGGGGAGCGCGCATTGCCATTCTTCAAGCTGATGAAGAAGAAGGGTACATTCAAGTGGACCCCCGAAGCCGACCTGGCATTTCAAGACCTCAAGAGATACTTGACCAGCCCACCGGTGATGGTGGCGCCTCGTCCTCGCGAGCCCTTGGTACTCTACCTATCTGCTACACCCCACTCCACCAGCGCGGCGCTGGTGGCCCTCAGGGAGGGGCCCGAGGTCGAGGACCTGCCAAGTGGAGTCACCAAGGCGGATGAGGTAGCTCAGCATCAAGGCGGCGCTCCTGAGACAGCGGCTGCCCCGACAGGTCATCAAGCCCCAGGAGCTGGAAACCCGTAGGAAACACCTCAGTTCCCGGGAGCCAAAAACTCCGTCAGCTCCCCCACCCTTGTCGAGCACCCAGCGTACTTCATCAGCACAATCCTGCGAGATGCGAGGGCGCGATACCCCATGCCTCAGAAGCTCTTGATCACGCTCCTGGTGGCCTCACGCAAGCTGCGCCACTACTTCCAAGGCCACCCCATCAAGGTCGTTTCAGCTCACCCATTGGAGAGAGTGCTCAGAAGCCCCAATGCTGCAGAAGGGTCGCTGAATGGAACATCGAGCTGCAAGTGTTCGACCTGGAGTTTAGCATAACCAGAGTCATCAAGGGAGTTGCACTCGCCGACTTTGTGGCGGAATGGACCGACACCCCGGAGCTCGAAGCAAGCGAGAACCGATCCCTCTCGCCAGGAAGTGAAGCGCCAAATGGTTGGGTCATGTGCTTCGAAGGCGCGTTCGCACGGCAGGGTGCGGGGGCTGGACCCATGCTCATCTCGCCCACTTAGGACAAGCTTTACTACGCCGTGCAGCTCTGCTTCCAGCAGGGCGAGAAGGTCTCCAACAACATCGCAGAGTACGAGGGACTCATCGCCGGCCTCAAAGCGGCGGCGGCCCTGGGGGTGAAGCACCTCACTGTCAAGGGAGACTCGCAGATCCTCGTCAACTTCTCCAACAAGGTGTACGAGCCAAAGGATGAGCACATGGAGGCATACCTCGCGGAGGTGCACAAAATGGAGAAGCAGTTCCTGGGCCTGGAACTACAGCATGTGCCTCATGGCACCAATAAAGAGGCCGATGCCATCACCAGAAGAGCATCCAAGCGGCTGCCCCAAGATTCTGGCATCTTCGAGGAGCGGCTCTTCAAGTCTTCAGCAACACCTCCGCCTACGGAGTCGGTGCCATCTCAGGAGGAACTCCCCAGCCTCCAGCCTCGGGAGCCCCCGCCTGCGGCCCGACCTCAGGAGCGCGCCTCCTCTTAGCGCTCGAACCTCAGGAGGGATGCTGGATCGAGGAGTTCAAGGCGTACCTAACGCAAGGCACGTTGTCGGAGAAAAAGGAAGACGCGGAGCGTGTGGCCAACAGGCTACGGCATACTGCATTCAGGACAGTGAGCTATACAGGAAGCGGCCAAATGGTGTTTCTCTACAATGCATTTCCAAGGAACAGGGGAATGAGCTGCTGGCCGACATACATGGCAGAGACTGCGGGCACCACTTGTCGTCGTGCACCCTGGTCGGCAAGGCTTTTCGCAGCGGGTTCAACTGACCCACGGCACTCAACGACGCGGCCGAGCTGCTGAAATCCTGTGAGGCCTGCCAGTTCCACGCCAAGAAGATCCACCAGCCCGCTCAGGACCTCTAGACTATCCCGCTCTCATGGCCATTCGCGGTCTGGGGGCTCGATATCCTAGGCCCATTCCCTCGGGCGCCTGGAGGCTACCGCTACTTCTACGTCGCCATTGACAAATTCACCAAATGGGCGGAAGTGGAAGCTGTCTGCACCATCCCAGCCGGGTCAGCAGTCAAGTTCATCAAGGGCCTTGTAAGCCGATTTGGGGTCCCTAATAGCATCATCACCGACAACGGCTCACAGTTCACTAGCAATCTCTTCAAAACGTATTGTGCTAACCTTGGAACGCGGATCTGCTACGCCTCCGTGGCGCACCCCAAGAGCAATGGACAGGCAGAACGCGCCAACACGGAGGTCCTGCGGGGCCTCAAGACAAGGACCTTCAAGAAGAAACTCGAGGCCTGCGGTAGGGGCTGGCACGACGAGCTCCAGTCTGTGATGTGGTCCATCCGCACCACCGCCACCAGGCCGACAGGCAAGACCCCGTTCTTCCTCGTCTACGGAGCAGAAGCGGTTCTCCCACACGAGGTTAGGCATCGCTCCGCGTGGGTCCTGGTGTTTGATGAAATGCAGCAGGACGCCATGCGGGGGGATGGATCTCGTGCTGGGGGAGGAACGCCGCCGAGAAGCTCGCTCCGAGCTGCGAGGTACCAGCAGGCACTGCGGCGGTACCACTGCCGCAGCGTCCGCTCCAGGACGCTCGAGGTGGGTGATCTTGTCCTAAGGCGGGTGCTCTCCAGGGAAGGGCTGCACAAGCTCTCGCCCATGTGGGAGGGCCCGTTTCGGGTCGCCCACGTCTCTAGGCCTGGCGCCGCGCACTTGGATACACAGGAAGGGATCCCCATCCAGAACGCCTGGAACATCCAACATCTCCGGAAGTTCTACCCATGAAGCAAGGCCCGATGCCTGTGAAGCAAGGCCCAGTGCCTGTGAAGAATGTCCGCTCGTGACACTCTCACGTAATAATGAGTGGGGCTGTACACGCCCCGGAGTCTCAGAAGTGCCGCCCTCGGGCCTCGTGGGCTCCCTCCCACGCCTAGTGGCAGCACTTAGCTCCGCGCTGGTGAGAAGACAAGAAGACTAGACTAGGTGCCGGACGCGACTTTTCATTTGCTTTCCATAGTTGGTTGCCCCCTCTTTTAAGTGAGAATTTGCTTTCTGGTGTTCCTTGCTGGCCTGGTTCCATTGTCCTTATTGCCTCCTTTTCTGCCCTTGGTCCCTCGTTTTTGACCCGTCCTCTCCCTTGTGTGCCTCGCGAGGGGGCTGGACAGGCGCCCTAGTGAGCATTTTCGTTTTCTTGTCTTTCGCAAGGCACCCTCGCTCTAGCTCGCAAGCTAGCCCTCCCCTCTCAATCTGTGCCCCCCGGGTACCGCGATGCGAAGCACTGGGTTACGGCCAGCAGTGCCTACGACCAGGGCCCGGAAGAATAAGGATTCCCTGACGAATTTTTGCAGTTCTCAGGCACCTCCCGAGCATAGGAGGCCTCGTCGGGCACTGGGGAACGTGCGTCTCGTGAGGCGGGACCTACCTCGGGCGCATCTAGCTAAGTCATTCTACGCGCATACATAAAACATGACACTGCAACACAACAAAGGAATGATAAACATAACGCATCCACTTAGAAATCATAATTGTCGCACGCCCTAGTAGGGCCCCATACTTGTCTCTCTCTAATGCAGGAAGGAAAGGAAGAACGAAATAAAAGCGGAACGTGCTCCCTTGGCAGGTCACGAGGACGGGCCCGTGGCGCTCTCCTAGGTTTAGCCAGCCCCTCCTCGCGCTTCACCGGAGCGCAGCGACAGAACGACCCGCTGCCACCTTCGAAGCAGGCGCGACGGCATGGCGGCTGGTCGTATCCGCCACTGTCGGAGCTGCTGTCGAAAGAGGAGCCGTCGTAACTGGACGAACCGTGGCCGGCGCCGAGGACGAAGCTGCCTTCCTTCTCGTCACGACCATCGCCAACGCCGAGCACCTCGTCGCTATCGTTGTCCTCGGGGCAGCACCCGATGCGGCGACCATCTTCCCCAAATACCCTCACGAAGAGGGTCGCATCGCCATCGTACTTGAAGTGGAGGGCGCACCGCCTGCCTAGTCCGCGCGCGCGGGCGAGCGTCTGCCAGCCACGAGCCAGGACCGCGTTGCCCACGGCGGAGACCTCGACCGCGACCCAGGAAACCTTGCTGCAGCAGCCGTCCACCTGCAGCCAAAGACCGCCTGCGCCAGTGGCAGGTAGCTCGCCAACAAAGAAGCGCGGGAGCTGAAGCCAAGTGCCGGCCGGGTTCTCCGACCACACGAGGAAGTCCGGCATCATCTCCGCCGAATGGAAGCGCAGCCAAGGGGGCCGCGTGACCATGGCATGCCTCACCTCATCAACAGGACTACCACGACCTGGGCGGCTGCCACCATGAGAAGAGGCGCCGCCGCGGCCGCGAGGGGCCGCGAAGGGGGTCACGGTGTGCCTACGGGGACGACTGCGCCCCCTCTTGGGCGGTAGTGAGCCAGGTCCCTCCTGGCGAGCGTTCCCCTTCTCCGCAACCGAGAGCCTCTTCACAGGCGCCATGGGTGTTGCTGTCGGTAGTAGAGCAAGGAAGAAGAAGAAGCTGGAGAAGCAAGGAAGAGACAGTGACGGGGGCTCCGCCCCCCCCCCCACATCCCATTTACAGCCAAGGGGAGGCCAACCGCCGGCCTCCACGATCTAAGGTAATAATGATCTTTTTTCTGCATGCAGCAAGGACCCGTCAAGTCGGGCAGTTGCCGAGGCAGCGTGGGGAAGCGGAGACGCCCACGTCCAATCAATCGCCATGCGCCAACCGTGGCCGCATGCTAATGGGGCCCGTGGCGCTCCGCCCTTGCCCTTTGGCTTCGCCTTGAAGACAATCCCGAGCGCGCCTTGGGCCCGGGAGCTACTGTCGGTGTTCTGGGAACGGGGGTCCCCAGACTTGCCTCCCTGCGGCCCGCAGTGTGGCTCCACCAGCGGCCCTATACGGCCCATCTTCACCAGCAAACATTCAAGACCCTCGTGAGGGTCCAAGCCTCATGAGGGGGCAACGCAAGACCTCCTCAGGGGCGGCCTCACCAGGCTGGCTCGCGAGGGGCTGAGAGATCATGGCAAGGGGCACCTCACAAGGTTTCTATGATGCAAGCCATGACACCTGGAGCCAGGCGGGCGCCAGCGCGCGCAGTGTCCTCGTTTCCTCTTTGGTGCTAAAGGGACAAGCACAGATGAGGAGTCCCGAGGCATCAAGCAAAGGTTTCCATATCGGTGCAACAAGACTAAGACCAGCAGGACGGCAAGACGGAGGTCACCGTGGAGCCCAAGACGGCGTCACCACAAGAGCCTTTGGCAGGCGAAGACTACTTTTGTCAGGATAGCTTGTACTAGTTGTCTCCCTTCGAATTTGGTTGTTGTGGGATCCCTCCCCGCTCATATTTGGGAAGAGGACCAGGGCCCCTATAAATAGGACTAGCCACCACCATAGAAGGGAGGTTGATTGGGACCTAGATCGAATCCATAGCACCCCAACCACTCAAGTTCATCAAGCACAAGAACACCTCTCCTCGCGAGGCTGTTCTTCCCTTGTAACTGTTCATCCTCAGCCCAAGAGACAATCCACCACACCACACTGGAGTAGGGTATTACACCACAACGGTGGCCCGAACCAGTATAAATCTTGTGTCTCATGTTCTTTGGGTTCGTCGAGCTAGGCCGTGAGATCGTAGAGTGTGCGAGCTAGAGAGGGGGAGAGATCTTTGTGCGCACCCCAGTGTTCGAACCTCAAGGGTTTTGCCGGAACCCGAAATCTGACACCCGCCATGTCGTCGAAGAGGTTGTTGACGTCGGGGAAGAAGTCGTCGTCGGACTCCTAGGCGTCCATGACGAAGAAGTCAATAGTCGCGCGGAGCGCTCCCCAAAAACCTTATCACCCTTCTCCCATACAGGACTCAAAGAGGTGCGGTTTTGGAGGCCTATTGTCCCGCAATGGGGAAGAATGTAGCAGTAGCTCGGTGCTCCGGAACTTGGAAGTGAGAGGAATGTGTTGTTTTGGTG
Organism: Triticum urartu; assembly: GCF_003073215.2. Classification (NCBI taxonomy): domain Eukaryota; kingdom Viridiplantae; phylum Streptophyta; class Magnoliopsida; order Poales; family Poaceae; genus Triticum; species Triticum urartu. The sequence continues at coordinate 228,633,529 of NC_053022.1, forward strand.
TGCATCTCTGAAGAGGAGCGATCTCGGCTCATTCCCGCAACCCGCGGCGCATTGTGACGAGGCGTGGCGTGGCGAGGCGGGCGACGGAGGAGGAACGCGCGTGAATGTCCCTCTTGTTCTCATGCTCATACATGTGGGGAAACATCCTTCCTTATAAGGAGGTCCAACTCCCACCAAACTAGCAATGTGGGACTAAACTTTAATTCCACCTCTTTCCTTGCACGAATGAGCTGCGTGGGCGTCTAGGATTTATTAGAAATTTGTGAAACTGAGCTGGCCCAAACTAAACAAAATTCCAGTAGTATGCAAAGGAAATATAAAATAAGCCGCGTGATCCATGTATGATCGGAACTTATTGTCATGTTGGTGAGGTGCAACAATACCAATTAATATTTTCATGTGTTCTATTTTTTTGTGTTTAAAATGCCTTTTGAAAATGTCTTGTAATTTTTAGAAATCTTTCATGTATTTTAATTTCTTTTGTCAAGTTTTAAGAAAAAAAATTAGGTACCAAAATAATATTCATATAATTTGAAATTTGTTCTCCCTTTTCTAAAACAAAATTTTTCATGTAATTCTATAAAGTGTTCACACGCTTAAAATTTTCTTAATTAAAAAATATGCATTCTCTTTTAAGAAGTGCATATGATTTAAAAATTGCTTATGTATTTCAAAAAGTGATGATGCATTTTAAAAATACAATATACAATTTAAAAGTGCGTGGGCGTATGAGGGATGGTGTATGGACTAGGTGTAGGTTGTAGCAGGGAGGAAGGACGTCATGTCCAACTCGCCGAGATTAGTTTTAAAACTATTAGACATTCACTTATGATGGTTTGGTTCAGTGGAAAATGTGAATGGGTTAAGGATTCAGTGAGCGAATACGCAAGCTGCGTATCATTTCATTGATAGGTAGAGAGCAAAGAGCATACAGGGTTGCAGGTACAACACTCGTACACCAAGGAGGGCAAGACTACACCCACGCAAGCATCGAGAGAGCGGGGATGCTCAGTCCCAAGTAACAAGAGACATCTAAGGTGGCTTAAATATAGAAAACGCCGCCAATCCTCTAGCTCTGGCCAGAGCCCACGTGCGTGCCTCGTCGAGGATTGTCCAAGTGAGGCGGTCAGAGGAAGGTGCAGCAGCATCGAAGATGACAGCATTGCGATGCTTCCAAATGCTCCAAGCCACCAGAATACCCAGGGAGGCAACACCTTTGCGCAGAGATGGAGGGGAGGTCGCCACAGCCGAACTCCACCATTCCATGAACCGGGACGTAGGGGTCGAGATGTCGACCATGAGTCTGCATGCGGCAAGTGTGCTATGCCAGACAACGCGGGAGAAAGGGCATCCAGCGAGGAGGTGATCGATAGTCTCCAAGGTCCGGTCACAGAAGACACAGGTGGGGTTGTGGGAGAGCCCGTGGCGCGCACGTCGCGCAGCAGTCCAGCAGCGATCTTGCGCGGCCAACCAGATAAAGATCTTTGCGCACAAAGGCGCCCAAGTCTTCCACGTCAGGGTGGCATGGACCGAAGGAATGGACCCGTAGAATAGAGCGGAGTAGCAAGAGCTCGTTGAAAACTGCCCATTGGAGGTCCAGCGCCAACAAACGGAGTCTGGAGTGGAGGGAGGGAGCTCAATGTGTCGAACACGGCACCAAAGCTCAATGTACTGGAGAGTCGCAAGAGGCCCCAAAGCCCCTTGGATGTCTTGCACCCAAGCACGGTGCAGCAGGCCATCTGACATCGAACAGGACCTGCGTCTCCGCTTGGAGACCAAGGCGAAGACAGCGAGCGCGGACTCAGTGACGCATTGGCCCTGGATCCAATGGTCGGTCCAGAAGCGGCAGGAGTGCCCATCACCGAGCACCCAGCTAGTTGAGGCGCGGAAGATGGCCCAGACCTCGGCGTCATATTGCAGCTGGAGATGGCCCCAAGGGCGGGAAGGGTCTGTATATGGAAGCCAGAGCCACCGGACTCGAAGAGTGATGTCGACTCTCTGCAGGTCGCGCACACCGAGGCCGCCAAGCTGTGTCGGCATGCACACCTTCCGCCAGGCCAAGGGACAGTTGCCAGCAGCCACGTCCTTCCGCCCATGCCAAAGAAAGTCACGGATCACCCGGTTGGCCCGACGAAGTGTGGTGGCATTAAGGGCAATGGCCGAGAGAATGTGGAGCGTCATGGCAGAGAGGACGTGCCGCACAAGGGCAAGCCTCTCCCCACGGGAAAGAAGGGAGGCCCGCCAGGTGAAGAGCCTCTTGTGTAGCCGATCGATGAGGGCGTCAAGAACGGAGGAGTGGAGTCTCTGAATGGTGAGAGGCAGACCAAGGTAGGTGACCGGGAAGTGAGCCACCGGGCAGCCAAGGGCGGCACTCACCTCAGTGGCCTGCGCGTCCGTGCAACGAATGGGGACGATGGAGCACTTGCCAAAGTTGGTCTTGAGACCTGAGGCCAATCCAAAAATGTTCAGGATCTAGCGCACGCCGAAAGGTCAGTGGGGTCGGGGTGACAAAAGACCACAACGTCGTCCGCATAAAGGGGGATGCTTGACGTCATGTGTCGAGGAGAGAGGCGCTGGAGGATGTTGCAGCGGATCGCATGCTGGATCAGAGAGTTGAGCACGTCAATGGCGATGGTGAAAAGCATAGGGGAAACCGGATCGCCTTGCCGTAGGCCTTTAGCATGAGGAATCGGGGGGCCTGGGTGCCGTTGATCAAGACCCGAGTATTGGACGTGGAAAGAAGGATGGAAATCCATTCTCTCCACCGTGGCCCAAATCCGAGGTGGTGAATGACCTCGAGAAGAAAAGGCCAGGAGACCGAATCGAATGCATTGGTGATGTCGAGCTTGAGCAGAATCCTTGGCGCCTTGAGGCTGTGGAGGTGCCGGGCAGTTTGTTGGACAAGCAAGAAATTTTCGTGAATGCACCTGCCTGAAATGAAGGCGCTTTGGTTGGCCGACACGAGTTCTCCAAGCCTCGGCGCTAACCGTAGCGAGAGGACTTTAGCAAACAGCTTGGCAAGAAGGTGAATAAGGCTAGTGGGGAGATAATCCGTTAGGGACATAGCATCTTGTCTCTTGGGAATCAGGGTAATGAGAGCCTCGTTGAGGTGCTGGAAACTATGCCCATTGATGGAATAAAGCTTCCCGAAGGCTTCACAGATGTCGCCTTTGACGATCTCCCATGCGGAGCAAAGAAACTCCGAGGTGAATCCATCCGGGCCAAGCGCCTTCCCTGTGGGCAACAACTTCACCGCATGCCAAATCTCGTCCTCAGAGAACGGCAGCTCAAGCTCGGAGAGGTCAAAGGAGCGGTGGTCAAAGGCGGCAAAGTCGAGGGAGAACGGCCACGGGTCCGCGGAGCCAAGAGATCTGGAGAAGTGATCAAAAGCGGCTCTAGCCATCTCCGCATTGTCTGAAACGAGCTGGTCAGCAACACGAAGCTCGGTGATCAAGTTCTTCTGCCGTCGCTGGAAAGCATGGATGCATCGGAAGGCGGTGTTCATCACGCCTGCTCGAAGCCCGGAGAACCCCGAGCGTTGCCGCGCAAGGGATCGCTCGAGCGAGGCCAAGCCAAGGTAAGTATGTTTCAGCTTGCGCCGCAGCCATCTCTCGCCAGAGGAGAGGGGTCGAAAGTCCTGCGCCTCATCCAGGCGCGCAATGATCTCGTGGGAGAGCAGAAGTTGAAGAGAGATGCCGCCCATCATCCTAGCTCCCCAGCTGCGCAGCTTGCGTGCAGTGACTTTAAGTCTGTCATAGATCCTGCGGAACGGGTCGAGGTCCGACTCAACAGAGTTCCAAGCCTGGGACACAACATTGATGTAACCATCTAACTTGGGCCAGAAGCGCTCAAAGTGGAAGCGTCTGGCGGCCTCCAAGGTGGGTGCACAATCCAAGAGGAGCGGACTATGGTTGGAAACTGTCGAAGAGAGGCAGCGAAGCATGCAGCCACGCAGGGAAGACTCCCAGGTGGGCGTGCACATAACCCGATCAATGCGCACCAAGGTGGGCTAGTCTTGCTCATTAGACCAAGTGTAACGGCGACCGTGGAGGTAGATATCTCGTAATTCCATGTCCACAATGAAACGTCGGAAGCGATGCATGATTCGGTGGTTGAGCCTACTATTGTTCTTATCCTCAACGGATGTGATCATGTTAAAATCGCCGCCGACAAGCCATGGCCCCGCGCAAGTGTTGCGGAAGTGCTGCAGCTCAGTGAGAAAGGCCAGTTTCTCGTCGTCATTCTGTGGCCCATAGACGCCCGTAATCCACCAGTGTGGACCGCTAGAGGGGGATGAGACCAGGGCAGACACGTGATGGGTGCCAACATCGGGGTGGGAAAGCGAGATCTTCGTCCTACACCAAGCGAGAAGGATGCCACCACGGGTGCCAACCGCGGGGAGAAAGAAGAAGTCCTCATAGAAAGCACCGAGAGTCTCAAGGACAAGCGAGGACGAGACCGAATCAAGCTTAGTTTCTTGAAGATAGACGATACAAAGAGCAGCGGACGCGATCACGCTACGAACAGCACAACGTTTCGCCCTCGAATTGAGCCCGCGAACATTCCAGAAAATAAAGCTAAGGTTGTGATCCATGAGAAAGGTGGGGGGTAGCCGGGGGCGAGGGAAGGATCAACCCTCGACCGGGCAGGGGCCAGAGAGCTGTTGGCCACCAGGCTGTCGATGCGGTAGGCTCCACCCATAGAAATCCGCAAAGGCCTGGATCACATCATCCGTGAGGGGTTGCTTGAACAGCGCCGAGTATCATGCCAAGATGACATCATTGAGAGGCTCGTCGTCTTGAAGGAGACCTAGCCGCCGAAGAAGGACGCGCTTGGCCTTCATCTCCAAGTCCAGCCCCCGGTCAGCAAGGGCGATACGACTGCTGCGTCGAGGGGTGAAGTTGGGCGGCACCTCTTTGCGTCATCTTCGGGTCGCCGGGGTGGGCAGGAGAGGAGCCACAAGGGCCTGCATCGCATCTACAAAAGAGACCAGGCACGACGGTGCAGGATCACGGGCCGCCTGCATGGCCTGGCCAACCAGGGCCAACTGCGCGCCACCAGATGGCATGCATGAAATGGCAGGGGAGTGCATGATCAGGGCCAGGGCCACACGGTCGTCCTGGGGCTCCGTGCCGATGGGGTCAGGGGAAACAGCCAAGGCGGTGGCTGGGTCCGGGGGAAGAGCCGAATCGCAAGGAGCCGCCGGTGAGTGCGGGGCCACCTGGGGATCTATCCCAGAAAGGCCATCCGCAAGAAGCTGGACAGCTATCGAGACGTCATCGGGTGGAGGGCGTCTGGCCTCTAGAGAGGCGACAGGGGGGACCAGGGTCTACGAAGGGACCACCCCGCACTCGTCTGACCCCACAGCAGACAGGACATGAACAGGAGATGCAGGATCCGAGGCCGGGTTTGTGTGGAAGGCACCAGAGTCCACGAGAGACAAGCCCGAGGTCCCAGCACCCGGTGACCCAGTCAAACGGCTGGGAACCAATGGTTGGCCGTCGGTGGTGCGGTCCAAAGAAACCGTAGCAGCAGCTTTATCCAGAGGCAGAAACGAGCTATCGGGAGCAGGTGAGATGCGCTGACGTACAGGAAGGACAGGCGGGCCCCCACAGGCAGAGGGGTGTGACCTGAGCACGCCACGCCAACCCCGGAACGGTGGCGACGCACGCCTACGGCGTCGCCCACCGGACCCGCCACCAGCACGGCGGTGTTCAGACCTCCCAGCACCATTGCCACGGCTGGGGAAGACGTGCTTCTAGGGCTAGGAGGGGAAGGGCGGTGACCCAGGCGCAGAACCATCATCCCCGTCCGGAGAACGCGGAGGGGGAGGCGGTGGGATGGCAGGAAGCCGATAATCCTTAGTGCGGGCGACATGGATGGAGACAGGGAACCGCACCAAGCTGACAGCAAAAGCGGAGACGCGATCGGGGTCATCGTCTGGCGCAAGGGCACCAGGCTTAGGCAGCAACAGCTCGGAGTCTCGAGGAATGGCGTCGGGGTTAGCGGTCCAGGCGCTAAGACGGAACACCGACATGTTGCGACCATCGCGGGTCTCCGGAGTGAGGTGCTCGATCAAGTAGATCGGTGAGAGCAGGATCTCAACCGAGGATCAATGCCAGCCATGCTCAGGGATGCCCACAATCTCGATGTCAACACGAAAGACCACATGAACGGGCTCGCCGCCGGTGCTGCTGCTCTAGGGATGGAGCAGAAGATGGAACCAAGGCGAGCTGACACGAGCCGCCGCCACCCAGGCACGCATCTCGCGGTCGGCAAACCGGATGAGGAATCCCTCCGGGTGACGGGGGTGGACAGGGAAGGCCGAAGCCGGCAAGTCGAATTGGCAGCGGAGGAGCGCGGTGACCTCGACGCAGGACACCCCAGAACGGTTCCCCGCCACTGTGGCGACCAGAGCCTTGCGGAGCGTCATCTCCGCCGCTGTGATCTCGCCGGACCTAGGGAGGTAGCAGACGGCACCGGACGGCCGCAGGGATGGGTGACCAGACAATGGGACGGCAGCGGACGAAGAAGCGAAGCGCGAGGCAGAAGAGCCAAGGAGCCCGGAGAGCGCGGGCGAGGAATCAGGGATCCCGGAGGACGCAGGCGAAGAGACAGGGAGGCCGGAGGACGCGGCCAAAGCAGATGGCTCAGAGACAAGCTGCAGCGGCCCGGAGCAGGAGGGGGAAGCCAGCCCGGAGGACGCGGGGCGGCAGGGTCCCTCGAAGCTGGCAGAGGAGGAGCGGGGTGGCCGCGGGGAGGAGATGCATGGCCGCTTGGTGGCGGGGGCCGGTGCGCCATCGGGCAAGGCTGGGCGCGGCAGTTAGCAGTTCCGCGCGATGTGACCGAAAAACTGGCACCTTTTGTAGCGGACGTCCTTGCGACAGTCCACGCGAGGGTGGCCGGGATCCAGGCAGCGAGGGCAGACGGCCCGGGCCGATGGAGCAGCAGGCGGGGGGAGGGCGGCGACGGCAGACGGGGCCGCGCCCGGCGCCGGGGGCGAGAAAAACGCTGCCGGCCCCCGACGACCTGCCAGCCATCAGAGGGGTGGGGCTCAGTCGGTGACATCACGGGGGCGACCCGGTGGATCTCGGACCGTGGGCCATGGCGTGCCACAGGCTGGGGGGCGGGGACGGCAGGGGGGAGCAGGGCTCCATCGCCGGGGCGGGGCACAGGGGTGGAGCCATGGGCGAGCGACCGTTGCAGAGCATGATGGAGGCAAAGGTGTCCCGTATTTCGATGAGATGGTGGCTATTGTTTTGGAGGAAGTCGACTTTGACGATCCGACTACAAACGTGCGAGGACGTCGCGCCTTAGCAGTCGCTAAACTAACTCCAAGAGGTTATTGACCATGCAGGAGCTCGATCAACCTGACCCCGAAGGTCTGTTTCCTATAGGCAAACGAAGAACAAGCAAGAAACTGAGATTGCAATCTGGATATTGCGAATATAAGATGAAAGCTTTATTGATCAAGGTGGGGTTTTGTGACGCCTTTGTCTGGTCATTGAACACAAACGAAGTACGCGAAGTTGCAGCTATGGCGAACTTTAATCTAAACAAAACTCAAAGTCTAAACGATGCCCTAAGGGCTGTATGTATGGAGGAGAGAGGGGGAATTTCGTGGCCCTTGGTGGAGGGGTCGGAAACCAACCCTAACTCTTGTTTCCCCACACATACGGACTCTAAAAACAGCCTATACTTAAGTACTTCGAAAATACATGGGCCTGGCCCAATAATAAGGTGATGCAGCACCTAGAATAGCCTCTGGACGAAATTTATGCAGTGGCATCTTGTATATTTTTTCCAAGGCTTCATGTACTCATTATGGTGGCTTCAAAGTCCTGGAATCATCACTTGTAACTCCGTTCTTGTTCCCCTTGCGCATGCCATCATCTCCATGCTTGAACTTGCTCCAAGGTTCATCTTTCTTGTCCAAGCCAGGCCCTTCATTTGTAAGCAAAACAAATGTATCCAATTTAGGCAGCATCATATTCTTATGAACATTAGAATCGTTACCAAGAAACGAAAGTACCTGATAATTCAATTGGCGTGCACGAGCTCTAGTAATTGGTTGAGTATGTATAACAGCAGGGGCTGTAGGTGTAACAATGGTATTGATGTCCTCATCATCCCCCCCCCCCTTCTTGAAATGAAGTCGTCCTCGAGGAAAGCTCATCTTCCTCACCTAAATAAGGCTTCAAATCTGCAATGTTAAAAGTGGGACTAACCCCAAAATCTACAGGCAGCTCAAGTTTATATGCATTATCATTTATTTTCTCTAACACCTTAAAAGGACCATCAGCACGTGGCATTAGCTTTGATTTTCGCAAATTAGGAAATCTATCCTTATGCAAATGTAACCAAACAAGATCTCCAGGTGCAAACACAACATGTTTTCTACCCTTATCTCCAGCAAGTTTATATTTAGCAACATAGCCAAGAAAAGATACTCGGTCGGTGCAAAAGGTGCACTTTCCAAGGTTACCAAACAAACGTGCATCACGTAGAGCAATAAAAACAGCATGTAAATGTTCAAAATGTTCCTCCAAAGATTTGCTATAAATCAATATGTCATCAAAGTAAACTACCACAAATCGTCCAATGAAAGCATGTAAAACTTCGTTCATTAACCTCATGAAAGTACTAGGTGCATTAGTTAACCCAAAAGGCATGACTAACCACTCATATAATCCAAACTTAGTTTTGAATGATGTTTTCCATTCATCTCCCAATTTCATACGAATTTGATGGTATCCACTATGCAAATCAACTTTGGAGAATATTGTAGAGCCACTCAATTCATCAAGCATATCATCTAGCCTAGGAATAGGATGACGATAATGAATAGTAATATTATTAATGCCTCTACAATCAACGCACATACGCGACGTACCATCCTTTTTCGGCACTAAAATGATAGGAACGGCACAAGGACTAAGGGATTCGCGTATATAACCTTTGTCGAGCAGCTCATGTACTTGGCGCATAATCTCCTTCGTCTCCTCTGGATTGGTACGGTATGGCGCACGGTTGGGTAATGATGCACCGGGAATTAAGTCAATTTGATGCTCAATCCCTCGAATAGGTGGTAATCCCGGTGGCACGTCTTGTGGAAAGACGTCAGCGAACTCCTGCAAAATGTTAGTGACAGCAGGAGGCAAAGAGGAAGGCATGTCCTTGAATGAAAATAATGCCTCTTTGCACACAATAGCATAGCGAACAGATTTGCTAACATCTAGATCATCAATATCAGATTTGGTAGCAAGTAAACATGCACTTTTCAGTTTAATTTCAGAAGCAACACTAGATGGTTTATTATTAGGCTTCATTTGTTGCTCAAATTCTTCTGCCACAATCTGATTTTCACTCTTATTTTGCTCCTGTTTTGATTTATTGGCTCTATTAATATCATCTTTCAAAATGAAATCAGAAGTCATAGGAAGCAAAGTAATATTTTTGTCCTTATGAACAAGACTATACTAATTGTTTCTACCATGGTGTACAGAGTTTTTATCAAATTGCCATGGTCTACCAAGTAATAAGGAGCATGCTTGCATGGGTACCACATCACAATCAACATAATCAGCATATGTAGAGATACTAAAATGCACACGAATAGTACGTGTTACCTTAACCTTGCCGCTGTTGTTGAACCATTGGATGTAGTAAGGATGTGGATGTGGTCTTCTGGTGAGAGATAGCTTCTCCACCATCTTCATGCTAGCCAAGTTGTTGCAGCTCCCTCCATCTATGATGATGCGGATAGAACGCTCCTTCAGAACCCCCTTTGTATGGAACAAATTATGCCTCTGATTTTTCTCAGCTTGTGTAACCTGCACACTCAAAACACGTTGAGCAACTAAACATTCATACCTATCAGCATCTTCAGCAGCCATGTATTGCGTCTCATGATCAGAATCATCTCCACCGTGTTCTTCATGTGTAATAAGAGCCAGTCTCCTCATCATAGTCACTAGCGGACTCATACCCACCATCCTCGGTAGCAATTATCACACGCTGAGATTTGCATTCTCTTGCAAAATGTGATCTCCCCTTACAACGACGACAAATAATATCACTTGTGTTCCATGTTGATGCAATGGAAGAAGAAGAGCTCTGCGCAGGCCCGGCAGGTGTGCTCTTGGCAGATAGTGGTGGTTGTGTCTGCTTTCTTATATCACGGCTGGAGGTGGCACCTGATGGAGGTGCTGGAGTAGTGGAAGTAGAGGATACACATGGTGTCCTCCGTCGCCAAGTTAGGGCACGGAAGATCGAACTGCTCGGCCTCATCTTCCACTCCATCTAGCAGTTCTTAGTGTGGTAAATAAAACTTCCTTTTTACGGCATCGTTGATCCTATGGCCTTGTCACTTTCTACCACAAGCAGTTTCTATTCACACAAGTTAGATCTCTCTCATACTGCATCTCATAACATGCCTAGTATATTCACTTATGCTTCACAAAGTAGTTCGATTCCTCACTTGTACTGATCTCTGGATTCGTACAAATCTGGAACCAACTCCTTATCTATGAGTGAATGTCTTCGCACGATGAGGTCAATGTCTTCTAAACTGTTTTATATTCAAAATCTTCTGAGAATGCATATGACCTCTTCCCCTTCCCTCACACCTTAATGCTGTCACAGGTACATGTCCGTGGGAGAATCCCTTGGTTCTCATAGTCTGCATTCATTTGCAGAATTCTTACAGCATCATATAAATTCTCCTGAAGCAAGCTCCTGTTTGTCCAGCAAGTGAAAATCTTTGAAGCCTTTGAACGTGTTGAAGCCTTTCAGTTTAAAGTTCATGGCTTCAGAGAAATCAGCAAGGAAGGGTGGCAGAAAGCGTCATGGAGAAACATCTAGAGATCTGCCAGATGACCTCTCAGAACTGTACAAGACAGATCCTGAAGAGGATTACAATCAGCGCACGACCCGAATCCAATGGATTCGAAGATATTGGGCAGAACAATGGTTCAAATACCGATTTGTAACCCAGGAATATGCTGAGAAAAATGCCATCAAGAGACCGTGGGGAGATATCCTATACAAGAATCTTCAACCCAGGTCCAGAGATGAAGCCATTGAACAAGGCTTCTATCCCTGCATGGTTCGTGGGCCACAGCCTGTTGATGCACACCCATCGTCACTACTATGGTGTCGTGACGACATTCTGTTCAAGCGCAACTTCCAGTTTGCCCAGAACTTAGCGAAGCAAAACAAGAAGACATTGGGACTAGACTTCAACCCTGGTCCCTCAGCTCCAAGGGCTGATGGCACACGAGATGCAGAACCCAATGTCATCGGTCCTTTCTACAACCTTGAAGGCCTCATCACCCATATCTTGGTTCAAGGGACTGCAGTGAATGAGCCTGCAGCTGACGCTGAATCAGATGAAGCGCCTGCAGCGCCGAAGCCAAAGAAGTTGAAGAAGCCTAAAGCTTCAAAGCCTGCCCCTTCACCAAAAATCTCACGGGCGAAGCCACTGGCAATTGCACCTCTTGAAGACAGTGTGCAGTCCGAAGATTTATCACGCATCTCCAAGCCCCAGAAGGTCAAGATGCCTCTGCCACACACCGGCCAAGAGCTTACAGCTGCTGCCATTCTGCGCAATGATGCCATTGATCTGTCAAGTGATGAAGATCTTGCGGATGACGCTCTTGAGCAACTCATCAGGAGCAAAGAAGAAGCAGAAATCTTCAATGATCTGCCTCTCTTTGATGTGACAATCATCCACAACTTCATTGATGAGTGGTTTGACACGCCAAACATCAGCTTCGAAGATCTGCAGCTACCCATTGGCCTCAGTGTCGCCTTCCATGGCGCCATTGCTTCAGAACTAGCTATCGCCCAGCGCATTGTTGAACTGAAGCAAAAGATTGACTATGAAAAGGCTCAGTTCAAGAAGCATATGGCCAAGCTCAGCGTGCAAGAGGTGAAGAACTTCAAGATTATGCTGCACGAGCTCAAGGAAGCCTTTCTAAAGAAACGTGCAGAAGCTCAGGGTTCGCGTGAGCGCATGAAGGTTCTGGCTGACAGATGTGTGCAAGCCTACAATGAGGCTGAGAAGCGCAAGGCCCTTGGGCGTCCTGGCATCGACCCCAGGATGGCTGCAAAGAAGATAAACAAGCCCGCTATGGCTGAACCTGACGCACCTAGGTAGGAAGCAGATCCCATTGTCTTCCCAACTAGAATGACTGGCTCGAAGCCAAAAAGCCAGTCAACCGCTTCAGAGCTCAAGAAGACGAGGACTGCTGAGGCTGAAGCCAGGAAGAGGAAACATCCTGAAGCCTCTCCTATTGCCCCCTCCAAGAAGAAGAGGAAGACCAAGAAAGATCAGGCTGCTCCCACAGAGCCTTTGATAGTTGAACCCATTACTATGGTCCGTCCTGATGCTGAATGCCAACTGACAATTCATGAGCCTACTTTCACAGAGGCTCATGAAGCTGAAGACTTTCCAGCAGCTGATCCCATCGCTGCTGAAGACATTGGTCACCATGACCATGTAGAAGATGGTGCAGTCCTTCCTCAGCTCGAGCACAGCGAACTCATCAGCATTGGTCGTCCTCTGACGCCAATCGCTCAGGATGCTTCATGGGCTGATCGCCCACAAGAGGAAGAAGACTTTGAGGCCCAGCCAACTCCAACTACACAGGCGTCGCCTGTGTTGCGCAGGCTTCGCAAAGGACCAAGGCCTCCAGTCTCTGCGTCTGAAGCTGGATCTGCTGAAGACATTCCGGCTACATCAGCCGATGAAGAAGAAGTCCCACAAGCTGCTACTCCCCCGTCCCACCAAGAAGCAGTTCTCGAAGAGAACGTGATTGAAAATCTTGAGGCTGCCACCACCAACACCACTGAAGCCACTGACGCTGTCATGGCTGAAGCTAATGTGGAGCCATCACCAACAAAAGCACCAGCAGTCAGCGAAGCCACTGATCCCGCCACTTCTGTTCCTGAGTCTGCTGCCGGTCCCCAGTTCGACTATCATGTTGAGCACAGGCCTCAGGTACAGAAGCCAATCCCAAGATTGCCAAGGTTCCCAGGTCCTGCATCAGCACCTGGCTCCTTCAATATCAATGGCTTCAGAGCAGACAACACATTCTTCAATAGCTCCAGGAACCCCTACTCAAGGGAAAGGATATCATCTGATCAGTTCTGGAGCTATCCACAGTGAAGCTATTACTCTTGCATTCTATACAATCAAGGTCGCATCTTCCCCCACAAGCGTCTTGACATTGAAGCTATAGCTGGTCTGCCCTGTCTGGAAGAAGCTCTGGATTGCTTCAAAGAAGTTGGATTGCTGCCGTTCGTCACTGACCAAGAGCATTGGAATGAAGAGTTGCTGTTCCAATTCTATGCCACACTTCACATCTGCGGGTATAGCAGAGATCCGAAGATTTGGGTCCTGGAGTGGATGACAGGAAACGTTCATCACGAAGCCAAAGCCTTTGACATCATTGAGCTCACTGGTTTGCCCACTCCTGGCGATCTCTACGAGCATGGCTGTCAGCTTCATAGTGAAGCTATTGAGAGCATCTTTCAGAAGACTGAACCTAATATGAGTCAGATGCTTAGTATGATGAAGCCATTGCCCCAAGATGCTGCTTATCCCACGGAGTTCTTCATTGAAGACCTTGAGTATCTGCCAAGAACCATTTATCACATCATAAGGCAAACTCTCTGGCCAATCAAAGGACACTCTCCACATGCCAAGCTTGAAGGTGCAATGAAGACTTTGGTCTTCTATATTCTTCATGGAAAATGCTTCAATGCACAGGACTTCTTCATTCGCCAACTTGCTGCATCAGGCTCTGATCTGTTTGGCTTGAAGTTCTACGCCCCATGGGTCATGCGGCTAATCAAACTTCACTCCACTATCTCATATCAGCCATCTGCTCGCAATCATCGGATTTTTCTGCCTGATGTGGATATTTCAATTGAAGCCATCTATCCTGAGCCTGCTAAGGAACCTCTCAGTCTTCAGAATGCAGAGCATCAAAGTTTCACTCAGAACGTTGAAGGCATGGAAGCCATAACTCGTGTGTATCCTTTGGCTAGCACTACATGTGCACCGCATCCTGCTCTCACTGAAGCCATTGACAGTACAACTGCTCCACGACCCAAGAAGCGCACTCGTGTTCTCAACGACCGAGAGCTTCTTGTGGCTCTTCATCAGAAATAGGATAGGCATCATGACTGGCTGAAGCGTCAGATGCAAAGCCTCTTGGTGGATGTTAATCGCATTCGCAATCTTGCCACCAAGAATGCTTTTGTTGCCCATGAAACCTCTTGCCGCACATGGAAAGGGCTAACGTTGATGTGTTCTGAAGATGATCTTCAAGAGGATGGCTTCACTGAGCGATTCAAGTTTGACTCCACACCTCCTCGAAGGGCAGTGCTGCGACGAACTCCATCCCTTGAAGACTCTGAGTTCTCTTCCTCTGCTGCAACTGTGACTGCCAGAGTGATCGAGGATGAAGACGATGCTACTTCACCGCCACCTCCTTCAGCATGCTTCGACTCTACTTCAAGCTCTTCAGCACCGCCAAACACCACCAATGACCCTGCTGCTTCACCTACTCCTCATGGGAACGAGTAGATGCTCTATGTCTTCAAACCTTTTTGGTCCTTACTGACAAAAGGGGGATAAACATATGAGGTTGATAGTCTTCAAGCGGGTCCATATGGGCGGGTGCTTTATATTTTGCTTCGTGCTTACAACTCTCGTTTTGCTACATTTGGTTCTTTGAGTTGTAACACTTAAACTCGATGGTCGTCTGCTACTTATCTGCCACCTTGTGTCGCGATGATAAATTCCGCACTTAGATCATTCTGCAGACGTCCATTTTCCATTATGCATGTCATTATCTTCATATACTTTCACATGCATAGTGGATTTTCATCATAAGTTGAAGTGGATCTCCACAAGTACAACCTGCCATGTGCATTTGCATTCCAAAAGCAAATTACTTATATGCACATCTTCAGGGGGAGCCCTTGCAACTTATGAAGACAATTTATTATCCTTTACAATTTCACAGATTATATTCCCCGTTGAAAACTTCAACTAGTTTGTCATCAATCACCAAAAAGGGGGAGATTGTAAGTGCATCTAGTGCCACCCCTAGTTGGTTTTGGAGTATTGACGACAAACCTAGTTGAGGGACTAATGTGTTTGTGAGAATTGCAGGATAACACAGGTAGAAGTCCCTCATTGATTCGGTTTTCCTACCAGAGATGACCCCTAAAAATGTATGAAGACATTGAAGTCAAAGGTGGTATATGAAGATATTCACATTGAAGACTATGACAAGAGAAGACACCACATGAAGCCTATGGAGCTCGAAGACTTAGATCTTTCGTAGTTCTTTTTCTTCTGTGTTGAGTCATAGGAACCACCATACTGTTAAGTGGGGTCCAAGAGAACCAGTCAGAATGACTAAAGTGATGCTTAAACAAAACCTATGTCTTCGAGTGAATACTATGAGAGTGAATCTTGTCCAGAGTCAGACAAGTCAGCTTTGCTTGTAGCCCAAGTAAAGTTGTCGTGTGAGTTTGAAATCTGACCATTGGAACACGTGTCAGTTCCTTAGTGACCCAGGGTCATTTCGGACAAATCAGGTCGGGTTGCCAAGTGGCTATAAATAGCCCACCCCCTACAACCATAAACGGTTGGCTGCTCAGATTCAGAGTACGGCTTTTGTCGCTTGAGATCAACCCACCTCGAAGCCTTTGAGAGAGAATTCCTTGCGAGGATAAAGCCCTAACCACCCAGAGCCAAAGAGAATTAGGCATCACTTAAGTCTTCTTGTCTGTGTGATCTGAAGACTTATTACACTTGAGGACTGTGCATCCTCCAGCCGGTTAGGCGTCGCGTTCTGAGCATCCAAGAGACATTGTGGATTGCCGGTGAACGAAGTCTGTGAAGGTTTGGGAGTCTACCTTGAAGACTTACCAGAGTGATTGGGCGAGGTCTGTGTGACCTTAGCTCAAGGGGAATACGTTGAGGACTGGGTGTCCTGAGCTGCGTGTTCAGGACTGGGTGTCCGGGACTGTGTGTCCTAAGGTTTAAATACCTAGCCGCCCTAACCAGACATACAGTTGTCACAGCAACTGGAACTGGTCCAACAAATCATTGTCTTCAGCGAGTCACTGGTTTCATCTTCCTTGAGTGAAGTCATTGTATGTTCGCACTATCTTTTGTCTTCACTGAGTGACTGCGTGTTCTGTGTGGCTTCACAATATCTTCCTACCTGATCCATACTACATTGCTGCTATTAGTCATTGTGCTTTCACTCTATTGAATACTTGACTATGGCTTGCCTAGTGTAGTCTACCTTCCGCTGCAGGGTAATAGATTTATTTCTATCATTTGTCTTCATAACTTCCACGTTTTGAAGACTTTCTGTAAGATCGGAAGTATGTCTAGAGGGGGTGTGATTAGACTACTTAACCAAATAAAAACTTAACCTTTTCCCAATTTTAGTTCTTGGCAGATTTTAGCTATTTTGGGACAAGTCAAGCAATCATCACATAATTCAAGCAAGCATGCAAAGAGTATATTGGCAGCGGAAAGTAAAGCATGCAACTTGCAAGAATGTAAAGGGAAGGGTTTGGAGAATTCAAACGCTATTGGAGACACGGATGTTTTTCCCGTGGTTCGGATAGGTGGTGCTATCCTACATCCACGTTGATGGAGACTTCAACCCACGAAGGGTAACGGTTGCGCGAGTCCACACAGGGCTCCACCCAAGGGCAACGGTTGCGCGAGTCCACACAGGGCTCCACCCACGAAGGGTCCACGAAGAAGCAACCACCCACAAAGGGTCCACGAAGAAGCAACCTTGTCTATCCCACCATGGCCAACGCCCACACAGGACTTGCCTCACTAGCGGTAGATCTTCACGAAGTAGGCGATCTCCTTGCCCTTACAAACTCCTTGGTTCAACTCCACAATCTTGTCGGAGGCTCCCAAGTGACACCTAGCCAATCTAGGAGACACCACTCTCCAAGAAGTAACAAATGGTGTGTAGGTAATAAACTCCTTGCTCTTGTGCTTCAAATGATAGTCTCCCCAACACTCAACTCTCTCTCATAGGATTTGGATTTGGTGGAAAGAAGATTTGAGTGGAAAGCAACTTGGGAAGGCTAGAGATCAAGATTCATATGGTAGGAATGGAGTGTCTTGGTCTCAACACATGAGTAGGTGGTTCTCTCTCAGAACATAAGAGTTGGAATGATGTGTGTGTTCTGATGGCTCTCTCACTGAATGAGAAGGAGGTGGAGGGGTATATATAGCCTCCACACAAAATCCAACCGTTACACAGTTTTCCAATCTCGGTGGGACCGAATCAATAGGCTCGGTCAGACCGAAAATGTAAACCTAGTGACCGTTAGTGATTTTCGGTGGGACTGACATGCAACTCGGTAGGACCGATATGGTTAAGGTTTGGGCATAACGTAATCTCGTGAGACCGATTACACAAACTCGGTGAGACCGAATTTGGTAATTAGCTAACCAGAGAGTTGGTCAGGCAAACTCGGTGGGACCGATTTGCTCTTTCGGTGAGACCGAGTGGAACTCGGTGAGACCGAAAAGTTACAAAGGGGAAACACTGAGTTTACATTGCAATCTTGGTGGGACCGAGATCCTTATCGGTAGAACCGAAATGCTAGGGTTTGGCAGTGGCTAATGACAAGTGAAACTCGGTGGCGCCGGATAGGAAGAATCGGTAGGACCGAGTTTGGCTTAGGGTTTAGGTCATATGTGGATGTGGGAAAGTAGTTGAGGGTTTTGGAGCATATCACTAAGCACATGAAGCAAGAGGCTCATTAAGCAACACCTCATCCCTCCTTAATAGTATTGGCTTTTCCTAAAGACTCAATGTGATCTTGGATCACTAAAATATAAAATGAAGAGTCTTGAGCTTTTGAGCTTGAGCCAATCCTTTGTCCTTAGCATTTTGAGGGTTCCACTTTCACATCCATGCCATGCCAATCATTGAGCATTCCTGAAATAATCATCTTGGAATAGCATTAGCTCAATGAGCTATATGTTGTTATGAATTACCAAAACCACCTAGGGATAGTTGCACTTTGACTTTCATAAAAATCGCCTATTCACCCCCCCTCTAGTCGATGTAACGCACTTTCACTCCTCACTTGTGTAACTGTTTTGGGCTGCGGCCAACTCTCAATAGCTTCAATCTTGGCTTTATCAACTTCAATTCCCTGTGGAGTAACAACATAGCCAAGAAAAGATACTCGGTCGGTGCAAAAGGTGCACTTTCTAAGGTTACCAAACAAACGTGCATCACGTAGAGCAATAAAAACAGCACGTAAATGTTCCAAATGTTCCTCCAAATATTTTCTATAAATCAATATGTCATCAAAGTAAACTACCACAAATCGTCCAATGAAAGCACGTAAAACTTCGTTCATTAACCTCATGAAAGTACTAGGTGCATTAGTTAACCCAAAAGGCATGACTAACCACTCATATAATCCAAACTTAGATTTAAATGCTATTTTCCATTCATCTCCCAATTTCATACGAATTTGATGGTATCCACTACGCAAATCAACTTTGGAGAATATTGTAGAGCCACTCAATTCATCAAGCATATCATCTAGCCTAGGAATAGGATGACGATAACGAATAGTAATATTATTAATGCCTCTACAATCAACGCACATACGCGACGTACCATCCTTTTTCAGCACTAAAATGATAGGAACAGCACAAGGACTAAGGGATTCGCGTATATAACCTTTGTCGAGCAGCTCATGTACTTGGCGCATAATCTTCTTCGTCTCCTCTGGATTGGTACGGTATGGCGCACGGTTGGGTAATGATGCACCGGGAATTAAGTCAATTTGATTCTCAATCCCTCGAATAGGTGGTAATCCCGGTGGCACGTCTTGTGGAAAGACGTCAGCGAACTCCCGCAAAATGTTAGTGACAGCAGGAGGCAAAGAGGAAGGCATGTCCTCGAATGAAAATAATGCCTCTTTGCACACAATAGCATAGAAAACAGATTTTCTAACATCTAGATCATCAATATCAGATTTGGTAGCAAGTAAACATGCACTTTTCAGTTTAATTTCAGAAGCAACACTAGATGGTTTATTATTAGGCTTCATTTGTTGCTCAAATTCTTCTGCCACAATCTGATTTTCACTCTTATTTTGCCCTGTTTGATTTATTGGCTCTATTAATATCATCTTTCAAAATGGAATCAGGAGTCATAGGAAGCAAAGTAATATTTTTATCCTTATGAACAAGACTATACTGATTGTTTCTACCATGGTGTACAGAATTTTTATCAAATTTTCATGGTCTACCAAGTAATAAGGAACATGCTTGCATGGGTACTGTAACACCCCGGATGTAACTTACCCAATTTGTACTCCAACTCTTGCCGTTTCCGGCGTTCAGTTATTTATTTTCTCGGGTTCGGGTTTTTGTCTTCGTGTGTTGTTATCTTTGTCATGCTTCTCATATCATGTCATCATGTGCATTGCATTTGCATACGTGTTCATCTCATGCATTCGAGTATTTTCCCCGTTGTCCGTTTTGCATTCCGGCGCTTCGTTCTCCTCCAGTGGTCATTTCTAGCTTTCTTTCATGTGTGGGGATTAACCATTTCCGGATTGGACCGAGACTTGCCAAGCGGCCTTGGTTTACTACCGGTAGACCGCCTGTCAAGTTTCGTATCATTCCGACTTCGTTTGATACTCCAACGGTTAACTAAGGGACCGAAAAGGCATCGTGTGTGTTGCAGCCCAACACCCCTCCATTTTGGCCCAAAACCCACCAAAACCTTCTCCATCATCTAGAGCGTTCGATCACGATCGCGTGGCCGAAAACCGCACCTCATTTGGACTCTCCTAGCTCTTCCTATGCCTATTTAAAGATCCGCCGAAAATCTCCTTCTCCTTCCCCCCCGAAAACCCTAGATCCACTCATCATCGCGCCCGCCGGACAAACTCCTCGCCGACGGACACATCCGAATCTCCACCCCGCCGCCACGTGTCGCCACGCCGTTGGTCTGCGCCCCGCGGGACCGCATCACCGCGCCGCCACCCGCGCGGGCCCGCCGCAGCCCAGGCCGGGCCCCCCCCCCGGCCACATCGCCGCCCGACCGTGGCCGCGCGCGCCCACCTCCTCGCGCCCGGCCGCCGGCGCCGCCGCGCGCCATCGCCGGATCTCCGTCGCCCCGCCGCCGCAGGTCGCCGCCGCGCGCCGTCCCCGGCCCTCCTCGTCGCCCTCCACCGCCGTCGCCGCCTCGCTGCCGGCCGGACCCGGCGCCCCCTTGGCCAGATCCGGCTCTGCCCCCCTCCCCCCTCCGGCGAAGTCCCGGCCGACTCCGGCGAGATCCGCCACCGCCTCGGCTTCCGTGCACCGTTGACTTTTATCTCGAGGTTGTTTTTTTCGTCTAAGTCCTCGAAATCTCAGATCCATGTGCTCCTGTTTGTCATGTCGTAACTTTGCATCCGTAGCTCCGTTTTGGGCATATAGCATATCAAAATGTTCATCTCAAAGAGTACATCATTTCATTCCATTTCATCATTTTCATTTGAGATCATATTGATGCCCGAAATGCTGTTAGAAGAGAGCTACTTGAGATTATTGTCAGATCTGCTACTCCATTTAGATATTTGTCATTTTTGCCATGATTATTGTGTGCCTGATATGCCCATGAGTTCTACATATGTTTTGTTAAGGGTTTTGCCATCCTTCCAGAGGTGCAACCCATATATTTTTGTGATGTGTGTGGTGACTAGCACGAGCTTGCAAAGTGGTGCACTTGGTAATTCTGATTTCACGGACTTAGCAATTCCACTAAGTCCTTGAGCTGTTTATCTCATGTTGCCATATGTTCATGTTGTTTCCCAGTGATCCGTGCCTCTTTTGAGGATGATCAGTAAGGATGTTTTGTTAATCTTGTAGTGCTCTATCCATCCATGTCTTTGTTTGCAATTATGGAGTACCCTAGCTTGAGTCAATCGAGCTCTACTTTTGCTACTTTGTGAATCTGGGCAGATTGTCAACTTGTTTGCAATTTTGCCGATGATGTTGTAGTTGATCCGTGCATGCTATGTTATTGTTCTTGCCATTTCTAGCTTGCATTTTGTGTATTCTTGATGGGTGTATTCTTATCTTATCATGACTTGCTCCATAGTGAGTGCATCGAGCTCGTAAACATGCCTACTTGAGATATATTTCAGCATGTGTCAGTTTTCACTAAGTCTGAAAACTAATTATGTTTTTGCCATGTTCACATGCTTGCAATTGTATTTTCTGATCCCTTTTGGCTCAAGGTCACTAAGGGACTTTTGTTAAGCTCTTTGAGTAGCTCCATGCCATGCTTTACTTTGCCATGTTCAGGTCCTGTAGAATATAGTTTTGCTGCTCCGAAGAGTGCTACCTGATCTGAAATTCCAGACAAGTGTTAATTTCACTAAGTCTGAGATTTGTTTGCCATATGCATTTTTGCCATGCTTGTTTGAATCTGTTAATGGATGAATTGGCCGTAGCTCAGTGCTAGACTTTTGTTATGCATCTTGAATGCATCCCTTTCATGTATTTTGTTGTCATGTTTGGGTGCCGTAGCATGTTCATCTCGTTGCATTTAGATGGCTACTTGCTGTAAATCGCAGACCGATGTCATTTTTGAATCGCTTGCCATTTCCAAACCGTAACTCCGATTCCGGCGTTCTTTATATCATTTTCAAGCGATTTCATATCATCTTTACAGTGGCACACTTGTTTGTACAAGTTGAGGCCAGGTTCATGCATTCCTTGTCACATCTTTCATATGCATCCCGCATCGCATCCCGCATAGCATATCATCATTGTATCGTGTTGTTTGAGCTTGCACGTGGTTGATTTGTGTCCTTGTTGCTTGTTTGTCTTGTTTGGGTAGAGCCGGGAGACGATTTCGCTAATGAGGAGCCCGTTGAGTTTGCTTTCGAGGATCCAGTCAACTCTGACAACTGTGCAGGCAAGATGATCATACCCTCGAAATCACTACTATCTTTGCTATGCTAGTTTGCTCGCTCTTTTGCTATGCCAATGCTACGATGCCTACCATTTGCTTTCAAGCCTCCCAAATTGCCATGTCAAACCTCTAACCCACCATGTCCTAGCAAACCGTTGATTGGCTATGTTACCGCTTTGCTCAGCCCCTCTTATAGCGTTGCTAGTTGCAGGTGAAGATTGAAGGCCGTTCCTTGTTGAAACATTTATTTACTTGTTGGGATATCACTATATATCTTATTTAATTAATGCATCTATATACTTGGTAAAGGGTGGAAGGCTCGGCCTCTCGCCTAGTGTTTTGTTCCACTCTTGCCGCCCTAGTTTCCGTCATATCGATGTTATGTTCCCGGATTTTGCGTTCCTACGCGGTTGGGTTATAATGGGAACCCCTTGATAGTTCGCCTTGATTAAAGCTTTTCCAACAATGCCCAACCTTGGTTTTACCATTTGCCACCTAGCCTCTTTTTCCCTTGGGTTACCGGAGCCCGAGGGTCATCTTATTTTAAACTCCCCCCCCCCCGGGCCAGTGCTCCTCTGAGTGTTGGTCCAACTCGTCAGCCGCCGGTGGCTACCAGGGGCAACTCTGGGCTGGCCTACCGGAAGTTTAGACAATCTGATTGTGCCCTGAGAAAGAGATATGTGCAGCTCCTATCGGGATTTGTCGGCACATTCGGGCGGTGTTGCTGGATTGGTTTTAACCTGTCGAAGTGTCTTGAAGAACCGAGATACCGAGCCTGATCGGAACGTCTCGGGAGGAGGTCTATTCCTTCGTTGACCGTGAGAGCTTGTCATGGGCTAAGTTGGGACTCCCCTGCAGGGATTTGAACTTTCGAAAGCCGTGCCCGCGGTTATGGGCAGATAGGAATTTGTTAATGTCCGGTTGTAAAACTTGAACCTTAATTTAATTAAAATGAATCAACAGTGTGAGTTATCGTGATGGCCTCTTCTCGGCGGAGTCCGGGAAGTGGACACGGTGTTGGAGTAATGTTTGCGCAGGTTGTTCTCTAGTTTCCCACTCGCTCTTTGCCTCCTCTTCTCGCTCTCCTTTGCGAACAGGATAGCCACCATACTTGCTAGTCGCTTGCTGCAGCTCCACATATATTTACCTTGCCTTACCTATAAGCTTAAATAGTCTTGATCGTGAGGGTGCGAGATTGCTGAGTCCCTGTGGCTCACAGATTACTATTACACCAGATGCAGGGCCTGATGATTCCGCTCCAGGTGACGCGCTCGAGCTCAAGTGGGAGTTCGACGAGGACTCTCAACGTTACTATGTTTCCTTTCCTGATGATCAGTAGTGGTGCCCAGTTGGGGGTGACCGGACCGTGTCGCATGTTGGGTTCTCTTTTATTTTGGCGCCGTAGTCGGGCCATGAGTGTTTGGTTGATGTAATGTTGTTTATGTACTTGATTGATGTGGTGAGTGTAAGCCAACTATGTTATCTCCCCTTTTATTATCATATTACATGGGATGTTGTGAAGATTGCCTAACTTGCGACATATGCCTTCAATGCGATTATGCCTCTAAGTCGTGCCTCGACACGTGGGAGATATAGTCGCATCGAGGGTGTTACAGGTACCACATCACAATCAACATAATCAGCATATGTAGATATACTAAAATGCACACGAACAGTATGTGTTACCTTAACCTTGCCGCTGTTGTTGAACCATTGGATGTAGTAAGGATGTGGATGTGGTCTTGTGGTGAGAGATAGCTTCTCCACCATCTTCATGCTAGCCAAGTTGTTGCAGCTCCCTCCATCTATGATGATGCGGATAGAACGCTCCTTCACAACCCCCTTTGTATGGAACAAATTATGCCTCTGATTTTTCTCAGTTTGTGTAACCTGCACACTCAAAACACGTTGAGCAACTAAACATTCATACCTGTCAGCATCTTCAGCAGCCATGTATTGCGTCTCATGATCAGAATCATCTCCACCGTGTTCTTCATGTGTAATAAGAGCCAAAGTCTCCTCATCATAGTCACTAGCGGACTCATACCCACCATCCTCGGTAGCAATCATCACACGCTGAGATTTGCATTCTCTCGCAAAATGTGATCTCCCCTTACAACGACGACAAATAATATCACTTGTGTGCCCTGTTGATGCAATGGAAGAAGAAAAGCTCTGCGCAGGCCCGGCAGGTGTGCTCTTGGCAGATAGTGGTGGTTGTGTCTGCTTTCTTATATCACGGCTGGAGGTGGCACCTGATGGAGGTGCTGGAGTAGTGGAAGTAGAGGATACACATGGTGTCCATGATGAAGATCAACTTGCAGAAAATTTAGTTTGCGCCAATGCCTGTCGATCCTGCACTCCCACGTTCAGCTTTACAATCAAGATGGAATAAACGAGTGATATTAGTATACTCCTTATACTCTAGAATGGTCTGAATCTCTCTATTTAATCCACCCATAAAACGTGCAAGCACAGCTTCATTCTCCTCAACAATACCACATCTAATCATGCCACTTTATAATTCCTGATAATATTCTTCTACAAAAAAATTCCTTGTCTTAAACGCTGCAATTTTTAAAGTAATTCACGTTGATAATATGGTGGAACCCAACGAGTATGCATAGCAGTTTTCAAAGCAGCCCAAGTAGTTGGAATAGGATATAATCTACAATGTTCAGACCACCAAACACATGCAAAACTAGTGAAATCACAAACAGCAGCAGGAACACGTCTCTCCTTAGGATATTGTAAACATGTAAATCGTTGTTCAGTTTCTAACTCCCAAGTAAGATATATATCAGGAACATATCTACCCTCAAATGGTGAAATATTCAATTTTAGTTTAGGAAGATGGTCATGTACCTCAGGTGGTGGTGCAGTCCTACCGTTGTGATGATATGCATGAGGACGACCTGATGGTGGTGGTGCTGGTGGTTGCACGTAGTTCTGATTTTGGTCAACCTCATCCTCGTAATGGTCCTCCACCTCTGCAGTAGCAGCAGGAGCGGCAGAAGCATCAACAGCGGCACCAGAATTTTGCCCAGGGTCAATGGGAACGCGATGTGCTCGTCCCACTTGATTTGGAAAGCAACGTTGTTGTTGTTGTAGAGGTGCGTTAGGGGCAGCCGGTGGTGGTGATGGAAGACGCGCGAGCAATTCATTAAACTTGTTATCGAGCTTTGTTTCGAACGTCTTCTCCATTCCATCTATCTTCTCCATGGCCTCTTCAAATCTGTTTAGGACATCTTGCACCTGTCCACTCATCATTTGCTGAAATTTATCATGTAACTCCTTATTCGTCATGTTCTCCCAGTCAGTCTCGTCGGCTTGTGATCCTGCCATGGTTAGCAGCAATAGAAACACACAAGACTATGATCCTACAGACTACTAACAAGAGGTGGTGGTGGATGTCACAAATCCGTCAAGCAAATCTCAAATTCTTACCAGTTCTTACCCAGCAGCAGGCGATGATCGGCCACCGTCGTAGTCAAAACTCTCAAAGCTTGGATAGAGCGATTAACAGGGAGAGTCAAACGCATGACGTAGATGTATGTGGAGCTGGGAAGGCTTCTAATATGGTAGCAAAAAGGGTCAGCAATAATCAATTCAGAGATGCAAAGTTGAATAAATGTTCAACGATGGTACTGTGCTGGTCCTAGGCTAGACCGTGCTAGAGACGCGAGCCTAGAACACTAACAAAATCACGGCGCTGCACGTAAACAAGGGAGGAGCACGCTCTGTATTTTTTTTTCTTATTTCACTTTTTATTCCTCTTTTTTTTGCTCCGCAACAAAAAAATTTCGAAAAAGTCTACAAATGGTCTAAAAACTTCCTAGCCAGAATTTTCCAGACTTAGTTTTTTTTTGAGTTTGGAACTATTTTTCTTCTGTGGATGGCTCGAAAGTTGGGGAGTCCTACTCTGTCACGACTCGGAGTATCGCGTGATCTGGGACTCGAAAACAAAGCAACAAATACTGGACTCGGACTAGAACTGGTGACGGAGATGAATCTGGTGGAAACTCGGACTGGTGGCGGATATATGTAGGATGGTGGAACTCGGACTGGTGGCGAATCGGTGATGGACGTGGACTCGGATTATCGTGATGGTAGTGGATATGCGGAATATGGCAGCGGTGATGACGATGGTGGTATATGGCAGCGGTGATGATGATGATGCGGTGGTGGCGTGACTACTTGTGAACAGAACTCGAAACTCTAAAGGACTAGACACTAAGACCAGCAACCAGACACGACGATGCAACCGCAAATTCAACATAGCAAATACAGAAAAGATTATGCAAAGGCTCAGATTGGTTCGGATAGGATGAACTAACCATAATTTTTTTTGGCTTTTTCGTGGATTATAGGTATGAAGAACAGACTCGATCTAAACTACGAAAAACTGTAAAATCTCACCGAGCAACCTAGAAATCTGATACCACTTGATAGAGGCAAAGGTGTCCCGTCTTTCGATGAGATGGTGGCTATCGTTTTGGAGGAAGTCGACTTTGACGATCCGACTACGAACGTGCGAGGACGTCGCGCCTTAGCAATCGCTAAACCAACTCCGAGAGGTTATTGACCACGCCGGAGCATGATCAACCTGACCCCGAAGGTCTGTTTCCTGCAGGCAAATGAAGAACAAGCAAGAAACTGAGATTGCAATCTGGATATTGCGAATATAAGATGAAAGCTTTATTGATCAAGGTGGGGTTCTTTGACGCCTTTGTCTGGTCGTTGAACACAAACGGAGTACGCGAAGTTGCAGCTATGGCAAACTTTAATCTAAACAAAACCCAAAGTTTAAACGATGCCCTAAGGGTTGTATATATGGAGGAGAGAGGGGGAATTTCGTGGCCCTTGGTGGAGGGGTCCGAAACCAACCCTAACTCTTGTTTCCCCACACATACGGACTCTAAAAACAGCCTATCCTTAAGTACTTCGAAAATACATGGGCCTGGCCCAATAATAAGGTGACGCAGCACCTAGAATAGCCTCTGGACGAAATTTATGGAGTGGCATCTTGTATATTTTGTCCAAGGCTTCATGCACTCATTATGGTGGCTTCAAAGTCCTGGAATCATCACTTGTAACTCCGTTTTTGTTCCCCTTGCGCATGCCATCATCTCCATGCTTGAACTTGCTCCAAGGTTCATCTTTCTTGTCCAAGCTAGTCCCTTCATTTGTAAGCAAAACAAATGTATCCAATTTAGGCAGCATCGTATTCTCATGAACATTAGAATCGTTACCAAGAAACGAAAGTACCTGATAATTCAATTGGCGTGAGCGAGCTCTAGTAATTCGTCCATTATGTATAACAGTAGGGGTTGTGGGTGTAACAATGGTATTGATGTCCTCATCAGAGCACCTGCCGGTAGGACGGGGGAGGGGAGCCGGCCCGATTAGATCCCGCCGAGGAAGGGCTCGACTCCAACCAGCGGAGAGCGCGGGGGCGGCCTGACGAGGGCGGCGGGGGGGGAGGAGCCCATGTCGACGAGGGCGAGGCGCGGCGGCGCCGCAGAGGTGGTGGACGCCGGGGCCGGAGTGGCCGCCGGCGGAGCGCGAGAGAGCGTGGGAGCGCCTAGCGTGAGAGCCGGCGTCTATCATGGGTTAAGGATTCAGGCGGTGGCTGAGATCGTCAACTTGGGATTGTCCATGTCGAGACGCAATGCAATCAAATGGACATCGCGGTCATGGTTGATGAAGATGGGAATGAGGATAAGCAAAAACACGCATAAGGCGCTATGTTGAATTAGATAATGTGCACCTGTGGCCGCAGTCATGGTTGATCAAGGTGGGAATGAGGATAAGCAAAAACACGGGGAAGGCGCTATGTTGAATTAGATAATGTGCATCTGTGGAGGGATCTTGAGTCATGCTTATTCGCCTAGAAACATGCTTTTTTTTGTTTCCCGTTGCAACACATGGGTATGTTTGCTAGTTCTTTGTATAAGAAGTAAAACTGGACTGAACTGAATTAAAATGAATGTCCATAAAACGCACAAGAATATAGTACAGTGGTTGTTCATCGCAAATCATCACAAAATAAGAATTGTTTGAGCATGTTGTTAAAATTTTACCCTTTTACCTAAATGATAAGTGCCACAAGTGTGGCACGAAGTAACATCGCCCTGACTTTTTTACAACTAAAATTGTCATCCAAAAAAAAATCAAAAAAAAATAGAAAGTCGATGTCCAAACAGAAAATTGCCATACTTCACACTACAATTGTCATTCTTGGGTAACTAAACTTGTCATAAAAAAGGTCATGGTGCCTCGTGCCACACATGTGGCACTTATCAGGGTCTAAAATTTAACTTTTTCCCATTAGGAAAGAGCGGAGTTTCCGTGAAAAAAAAGCATTTCTCGCATAGAGGAGCATGTGCTCTTGAGAGCTAAACTGGATTTCCAAAAAAATAGCAAAAAAAAAATTACTTCGTTAAGTTTAGGGAATTGATTAGAAATGATATTTTTTAGAAGAGCAAATATACTCCACTAAATTATAGAGGGTCCGTTTTTTAAGTAATTATAGAGGGCCAGTTAGAGATGCCCTAATGCCAGCAACAATATTAGGTAGGAAGCGTTTCTTGGGACCAACTTTCAACATATCCCCATTACCATTAGGCTCTTTTTTTCACTTTGCTCTCAGGACACGGGCACACAACTTTTGCACGAATGGCGACAGATGATTGAATTGGCCACAGAAAATGGACAGGTCTACGCAGCGGCCGGCTGTTCCCTGGCTGTTCGAAGCGGCCGGCCTAAATAACTTTTTTATCCTTTAATCTAATTTGGTCCCCTAATTAGTACTCCTATATAATAAAATTTCATTTCATATTAGAAAAAGAACCACATAAACAGAAAAAAGAAAAATGAATTATAAAACCATCCATGTGAACGCACTAATTCAAATTTCTAAATTTATGAAAAGCCATAATATTTAAACCGCACGTCGAAATTAAGATCCGTTTTCACTGTTCGAACTCTCGTGGCGTGCTCTTCGAAACTAGATCTAATATGAGTATGTTTCGACGAAATATTTTTTATGCAATTTTGACTCCGTTTTGTGCAATTGACTAGCCGTCGATGTGCAACTACCTGAGAGGGATGTGCAACTTTTCTCGTACACCGTACACGTGCAGTTTTCCTCTATGATACCTCCACCCCCAAACCGCCTTCTTCTACTGAGATGTGCAACTTCATTTGTTGCCTAGGCCATGTAGTTTTCACTAGTGGCACCACCCCAACTACTCTCTAACAGTGAAATATGTAATTTGGTCAGCTACCGCGGTATCCTGGCCAACTCCATGCCTGGTAGTCGCCGCGCGTGCACCCCCCACAACCGTGTTTGAGTGTTTTCACTGTTTGCTGCATCAGCCAACTATCTATCAGTAGATGTGCAACTTAGGATACTGCCACGGCCAACTGTCTAACAATAATGTGCAACTTTTTCTTGTATCCCATGGATGTATAGTTTTCGTGCTAGCACCTAGGGCAAACCACCCCTGCTAATGAGACGTACAACTTTAGCGTATTGTCTATATGCAACTTTTCACTATCCTCATGAATGTGGAGTTTTCATCATCAAACTATCATGCATGTGAGATGTGCAACTTCGTATGTTGGCCCGGCCAACTGCCTGACGGACTTGTGCAACTCCGTGTATTGCCTCCGCCAACTGAAACTGCATATCCACAACAAGGGAGGGGAAGGAGTTGCACATCGACTAATAAGTTGTTGGCGTGAACAACAGACTAAGTTGCACATAGCACTGGTAGGGGGTGGGCAGGGTGTGCAAAAGCATGAAAAACTACACATCCACGAGTAAGGATGAGAGTTGCACATCGACTACTAGGTTGTTCGCGGGGGCAGTAGACTAGTTGCACATTATGTTCTCATGGTTGGTAGGTTGCAATCTCATAGAAAATTGGATCATGCAGCTACAAAAACTAAGTTTATAAAAAAGTTGCACCATTCAGTACTAAAGTTGCATAATGCAGTACTAAAATTGCACGATATAACATCAAAGTTGGCATCAATTTTTTTTGCCAAAATATACTCATAGAGGATCTAGTTTCAAAGATTTCGCCGCGAGGAATCCAGCGGTGAAGACGGATCTGAATTTGGATGCACGGTTTGAAAGATATGAATTTTCAAAAATTTGAAAACCCAAAATAAGTGCACATGCACACCCATCAGACAAGGAATCTCTTGCTCACGTGAATATGCCATTACTATCCGCCACATCATGCATATAGACAAAATTTTAGACAACAACATTGCATGCATGCATGTGTGAGAGTTCGGCTGCTCAGTTTCGCTAATTAGTGTGTATGTACTTTTTAGAGTTCAGGCAGAAAATTTAGAATCGGAGAGGATCACCAGACCAGATTACATTACAGCACACTTTTTGTCCTCCGGAGATTGCGCGCGATCTCTTTATCATTTGTTTTTCGGGGAAGCTAGGTAGCGGAGATCACAATTAGTATCAATTTTAGAAATGGTTGCCGCACAACTAATTTGGGGAATCTAATGATGTCGGTGTACACGTATGCCAATTCGCGGATCCATTGACGCCTTGGAGGGCATCCATCCAACCCATGGACCTGTCAAATCATCAGATGTCCCTCAAAGTGCCCTACAATCTGCCCCAGGTAGGTACAGAGAGACGACGCGAATCAAAATCATTCACCGCGCCGTTCATCGCCAGAACAACACAAATATTCGATCCCGTATAATATAAGTATAAACAATGGGATTCGCCGTATATTTGTTACGAGTATAATAGCATGAAGAACATGGTGGGGTGAAGCGAAGGTAGCGCAGAACGTGCAGCCACATATCCACGATCCATCCATATATTGGACGGGACTGAAACTGAGCGCACTCACCTCACCACCACCTTCTTCTCGGCCGAAACGTACGGTTCAACGTCGAGCGCTAGGTATCGAGGCGAGGAGCATTGACCATGAGGAAGGTGTGCCCCAACCTAGACCGGGAGGACGGCCTCGACACCGTGCTGGAGGTGCCGGTCCCCGAGCTCCACCAGGAGGTGCCGGCCCGCCGGCGCCGCACGGTCAACCTGAAGGCGTGGATGCGGACGCACATGCACATCGATCACCAGCATATGCATCGCCGTGACGGCGTGCAGGTCATGCTCGGCGTGATGGGCGCGCCGCTGGTGCCTCAGCCCGTGCAGCCCAGGAGGCCCATGGGCGGACGTGACAGCAAGGAGGAGCCCCTGGTAAGTCCCGTACCGTACGTGCTTGGATTTCATTTTACCACCGATCGATCGACTGGATCAGCATTCAGCCAGCGGGATATATTTGTGATTTTCACGGCTAATGAATGGTCCTTGTGTTTTCAGGAGCTATCCAAGGCGAGGTATATAGTGGAGCAGTACGTGGCGGCTGCCGGCGGCGAGGCGGCGCTGAGCGCGGCGACTAGCATGTTCGCCATGGGGAAGGTGCGGATGAGCAGCACTACATCCAAGAGCAGCAAGGCAACAAAGAAGGGAATGGGAGAGGTGCACGGAGGATTTGTGGTGTGGCAGAAGAAGCCGGAGCTCTGGTGCGTGGAGATGGTCGTGGCCGGTGGCACCAAGATGAGCGCCGGCAGCGACGGCAAGGTTGCCTGGCGCCAGACGCCGTGGCAGCAGCAGGCCCACGCCTCCCGGGGGCCGCCGCGACCGATCCGCAGATGCGTTCAGGGTTTGGACCCAAAATCCACGGCGGACCTCTTCTCCAGCGCCGCGTCTGTCGGCGAGGAAGCAGTCGACGGCGAGGACTGCTTCGTGCTCCGCGTCGACGCGGAACCCTCCGCTCTGCACGCTCGCAGCGGCGCCGACGTGGAGGTGATCCGGCACGCGCTATGGGGATACTTCAGCCAGAGGACGGGGCTGCTCGTCCGTCTCGAGGATAGCCACCTGCTGCGCATCCCCAGGCCGGCCGACGCAGCTTACGCGAGCATGTACTGGGAGACCACCATGGCGTCCACCATCGGCGACTACCGCCCCGTCGACGGCATCAACATCGCGCACGCCGGCCGCACCGTCGTCTCGGTGTCCCCCTTCACGAGGGCCGCCGGAGCAGTAGACGACGCCGACGCGCGCAGGAAGAGACCGTGCACGTGCATGGAGGAGACGTGGAGCATCGAGGAGGTGGAGTTCAACATTGCGGGGCTGTCCACCGAGTGCTTCCTGCCTCCCAGGGACCTTGTGCTCAGCGACTCCAAAGACCAGCCGCGGCACAACAAGGAGCAAGGCGATAAGGCGGCAAAGGGTGCTCGGGACGGCGACGGTGGCTGCGGGATCCGCGCGGCTGTGCCAAAGAAGGCACTTGTTCCGGTTGTGACTGGACTAGGTTGGTTTGGTCCGGCCAAGGTTGCCGCGGTTGACAGCTTAGACGCTGCCGACGAGTCCAAAGACACCACGTACGCATCCACAAGATGAGATGGAGCCGTATGTAAGGCGGCATAATAGGCACTAGCTTGACGGAGGCGCGCTTTGCCGCGCCCGTCAGCAAATTTATTTATTTTTTGAGGTTCCGTCAGCAAATTTGAGATGTACTACTTCGTTTCTTTCTCTACGATGGACATCCAAAAGCTTCGTGTATGCATCAATTACAAGTGAAACACAGGAAAACGTCTTCATCTGTGAGCAACTCCTTTTTTTCTTCCGAACACGTAATGTATCTTTTCATTGATAGACATGAGAGGACAAACATAAAGAGAAGAAGGCACCACACTAAGTGTGAGTTGGAGCAGAAGAAAGAAGGGGTGCTCATCCCTCCAACACACGACAAACTAAACACGCCTAGCCCAATCTCATAGAACGCAGAGCACAAAATGTCGCCAAGGAACGGCAAGTGGACAGCAGGAACCAATCGGAGCGGAGTTCATCAGAAGGAGAGGAGGAACCGAGCAATGAAGGCGGCGCCACAAGACCAACCCAAGTGGATTGCACAGAGACCGAAGCTCGCTGAAATCATCAATGCCGACCGTGAAAGGGGATTGGGGTTCCACCGAGACGCTTTCAAGGAAGTGTGTGACACTCATTGACGGAGTCAAAGCTGGCAGATCTCGGGTAGGGGGTCCCGACCTAGTAGTCTTAAAACAATGGTAACAAGGGATTCAATTGTATTGTATCCAAGGAGTTCGTTTACGCTTGCCTCGCCACGATAAGTAATTGTCATTTTGCTTATCCGTAAAAAAATTCCCGCACGGTTATCCTTAGCCACAAAGTGATTATCCTTAAACACAAAGTATGTCTGCGCTCGATATGTGATAGCATGACCTAGCTCTGACAACACATCAATTCTCAAAATATGTCTATATACATGTGTAGTCCATAGTGAAATCTCTAAAAAAGGCTTATATTTATATATGTGTAGTCCGTAATGAAATCTCTAATAACTCATTTGGCACCCAAACTTTCATTTCATTTGGTGGAAATGAAATGAAGGCCCAGTTCTTTTGCTAGATTCTCCCATAATCTTATTCCTAGGAGAATTTCATTTTGTGGGATTTGGATTCCAAGTTCAATTTTCTTGTTTGGCTGCCAGAGGGGATTTGTGAAATGAATTCCATATGCTGTTTGGCTGCTATGTGCATATCTCAATATGTATAATCAACACATTTACAATCTAAAAATGATAATCAACCCCCAAAAACTCTGCATTTTTTCAGTGATCAAGATCAAAAAGATCTAGAAAGCTTCATCTTCACGCATTCAAACATTCAAATATAATAATCTATAATGCAGACAATAAAAGTGATAAGATGTTTGAAGGGCCATTAAAGGCTGAAACTTGTGCTCCTCGGAAACAAAGATCTTCGAAGGTTCACAACTTATTAAGCACGATATGGAAGATAAAAGACTATAACTCGCCATTACAAATGCATTAGGACCATTAAAAATAAATCTTTGCATCCATTAAAGAGGCTTGAACTTGCATCCAGATTTCGGTTTAGCCTTCAGGCTTCGTTGTTACCCTGCAGACATTATCAGAAACACATAAGCAAACTTACTATAGTAGTTAGCAAATGTGAAACTTCTAAAACACCGTCTTAATTTATTAATTGGCACAACTGAAAAATCATATTTTCTTCTGTATAATAAGCTACATCACACAAAGTCATATATAAAAGGCAGAGAGGTAAATTTTCTTCTGCAGTATTTGTTTTCATGGTATCCAGGCCAACATGTGACTGAAGAGTCTGTTTATCAAGCTACAAAAGTATACACTAATCAAGACACGGCTTACAGTGAATTGCGGCATGCCATTCAAAAATAACTACAGAAATATATTGACCCTAATTAAACAAACGCAAGGTCCAGTGACCATTCATTCCTCCATGATCTACTCCTACTAGAAAACAACAAGATCACGAACTATTGACCACTCTAAAGACCAGGGACCAAATATTGCAGTACTGGGTCTGGCCCCATACATAAATGCATCAGACTGTCGTTTTTTAGATTGATTAGGCAGAGGGATAAAAAGTTGAGTCGCATGAATCATTAATTCTTAAATCCCAGTTTATGATGAATGAGACAGATAACTAGCTATAGTACATGATGCGATGCAAGACAAAATTATGATGGAGACGAGACCGAATCATACATGGGAAATCAAAAGGCAAGGGAAACATACCTTCATTGGTTGATTTGCTTGAGGAAAGACAAGTTAACATGGCCAGAGCAGTTGTAACCCCCACGATGCGGCTATATCTCCCACGTGTCGGAGCACGACTTAGAGGCATAACCGCATAGTAGGCATGCCGCAAGAGGGGTAATCTTTACACATCCCATGTACTGAATAAGAAAGGGATAAAGAGTTGGCTTACAATCCCACTTCACACAATACATAAATATAGCATTACATCAACAAGAA
Source organism: Triticum urartu (assembly GCF_003073215.2). NCBI lineage: Eukaryota > Viridiplantae > Streptophyta > Magnoliopsida > Poales > Poaceae > Triticum > Triticum urartu. The sequence continues at coordinate 228,668,426 of NC_053022.1, forward strand.
AACAATCAAGGTCCGACTACGGAACCAAATAAAGAAAGACAACCCCTAATGCAATATATCCCCGATCGCCCCAACTGGGCTCCACTACTGATCTTCCGGAAAGGAAACATAGTAACGTCCTGAATCCTCGTCGAACTCTCACTTGATTTCGGTAGCGTTCCCTGCACTGGCATCATCGGCACCTGCATCTGGTTTTGGAAGTAATCTGTGAGTCACGGGGACTCAGCAATCTCACACCCGCGAGATCAAGACTATTTAAGCTTATGGGTAGGAAAAGGTAGTGAGGTGGAGCTGCAGCAAGCACTAGCATATATGGTGGCTAACTTACGCAAATGAGAGCGAGAAGAGAAGCAAAGCTCGGTCGAGAAGCTATAAGTGACCAAGAAGTGATCCTGAAACTACTTACGTTCAAGCATAACACGAGACCGTGTTCTCTTCCCGGACTCCGCCGAAAAGAGACTATCGCGGCTACACACGCAGTTGATACATTTTACTTAAGTTTAGTGTCAAGTTTTCTACAACCGGATATTAACAAATTCCCATCTGCCCATAACCGCGGGCACGGCTTTCAAAATTTCAAACCCTGCAGGGGTGTCCCAACTTAGCCCATCACAAGCTCTCACGGTCAACGAAGGATATTCCTTCTCCCAAGAAGACCCGATCAGACTCGGAATCCCGGTTACAAGACATTTCGACAATGGTAAAACAAGACCAGCAAGACCGTCCGATGCGCTGACATCCCGATAGGAGCTGCACATATCTCGTTCTTAGGGCAACACCGGATGAACACTACGTACAACTAAAACCAACCCTCAATTTTCCCCGATGTGGCGCTACATGTGGCTTTTTTTTGGACCAACACTTAGAGAAGCACTGGCCCGGAGGTCTTAAAATAAAGATGACCCTCGGGAGAGCGACTCCCAAGGGAAAAGTAGGTGGTGGTGAGGCAAATGGTAAAACCAAGGTTGGGCCTTGCTGGAGGAGTTTTATTCAAAGCGAACTGTCAAGGGGTCCCTATAACACCCAACCGTGTAAGGAACGCAAAATCAAGGAACATAACACCGGTATGACGGAAACTAGGGCGGCAAGAGTGGAACAAAACACCAGGCATAAGACCGAGCCTTCCACCCTTTACCAAGTATATAGGTGCATTAAAGTAAACAAGATATAATAATGATATCCCAACAATAATCATGTTCCAACAAGGAACAGACTCCATCTTCACCTGCAACTAGCAACGCTATAAGAGGGGCTGAGCAAAGCGGTAACATAGCCAAACAACGGTTTGCTAGGAAAAGGAGGGTTAGAGGCTTGACATGGCAATATGGGAGGCATGATATAGCAAGTGGTAGGTATCGCGGCATAGCAATAGAGCGAGCAACTAGCAAGCAAAGATAGAAGTGATTTCGAGAGTATGGTCATCTTGCCTGAGATCCCACAAGGAAGAAGAACGAGTCCATGAAGAAGACAAACGGACGAAGTCAAACGGATCCTCACAAACGCGACGTTATTGGAACCAACCCGAAGAAGCAACACCGGAAAGAAACAAACAACATAGTAAACAACCATCACATAATCATGGCATGATGCACAACCAAGTATGATGCATGTCCGGTTTAATGAAGCATGGCATGGCAAAGTGCACAAGCAAAACTACAAGTTAAGTGGAGCTCAATATTCAACGAGTTGCATATTGACGGAACACCACATCAATTATTTAGTTCTCTCCCGTTTATGTACTCAACAATATTAAATGTTGGTTAGCATGGCAAGAGGTGAAGCATATGAAAATTGCCTATCTAGGCAAGTTTAAATGAGGCCGGAACAACAAACAACAAGTCCGGAAACTCCTCATGTGCATATTTTTGGTTATGGTACTGTTCTATCATAAAGCATATTTTAGAGTTATTAAACATGCAAAGTAAATCTACCATGTTAAACTAGGCATTTTTCTACCCCATTTACATATAAAGTTTATTAAAAATGGAGCTACAGTTATTTAGTTATGAAATAAAGCATTTTAGCACGACAATTGGCAAATTATATGCGAACATTATTTTAAAAAAATTTAACATGCATGAAAGTGGCATATTATTAGTCTACACATAATTCTAAGCATTTTTCATATATAAAACATTTTAAACCGATGCACGGTTTGTGAGTAATTATATGCACGAAGTTAGAGGGTCTTTTTGTAAAACTGCCAAACACTGGATAATAGCAAAATTCACAGATCTGGAAAAAACACGCGGGCCGAAACTGGCTGGCCTGATAGGAATAGGGGAACTGGAGGGGCTGCTCAGCTTGTGGGCTCGGCCCAAGGAGGTGAGGCAGGCGGGCTGAAGAGGCGCTGGGGCAAGAAGGCCCACGCGCGGTCAACGGGCAGGGCTTGGCGCTGGCTACGGGCCACGCAGGGAGATCGAGGCGAGCCGCGGGGTCAACGCAGGACTGCAGCTTGATTGCAAGGGAGGCAGAGGGCGGCGCGGCGGAGCTTGCTGCTAGCGATGCGGGGCGAGGCAGATGAGGCGTCGGGCTGCGACTGGCGGGGTGCAGGCGAGGACGGAGTGGAAGCGAGGAAGGCCGGGATGGGCGCAGGTGCTCGATGCGGTCCACGGGGAAAACGGGAGCGTTGCTGCGTCTCCCTCAAGCTCGCGAACGACACAGGAACGAGAGGACTTGCACGGCGGCGCCATGTAGAGGAGCAGAAGAGGACGGAGGTCCGGCGGGGACGCGGGTCTCCAGGGCGTCGGATCTGGCCGGCGTCGAGGAGCTTCGGGCGACGCAGAAGCTTGAAGTAGAAACCATGGCACTCCCTGTCCATGGAGAAAAATAGACAGGGGAAAACGGGGTGAGGTTGGGAGGAGAAGGAAGGAAGAGGAGTAGGGAAGGAGCGGCAACGGGGTCGGCCTGCAGGTGGTCGGAGGTTGGCCGGGGTGGCCTGGTTCGGCGAGGCTGCAAGGACGGGCACGCTCGAGCAGAGGAGGAAGAGACGAGGACGAAGACCATGGTCCTGTTGCTGCTGCTCGCGGGATGGTGAAGACGAGGGAGATCGGGCGCGAGGTCCTTGCTCCTTTGGGCGATGGATGGCACAGGCACGGAATCGAGAGGAGGCTTGGGCTACGGGAGAGCGAGGAGATCCTCCTCGCTTGGATCGTGCGCGCATGGCAGGGCGCTCCGGCTCGGTAGAGCGAAGGGATCGAGGGAAGGATGGATTTTGTTGGTTGGTGTGTGAAAACGAGGAGGGAATGGATCCCGAGAGATATTTGGTGGAGTGGCGGCAGCAGCTGGCTCGGAGGATGGGACAAGCCTCCTCGAATTTAGGGTTTGTCAATATATATCTCAGGAAGATTAGGTTAGGGGCTATCTCGTCCTTCCGATCAAAATCAAACGGTCGGGAAAAATAAACTAGGGAGTCCAAATAAGAAAACGATGATGTTTTATAGATGTTAGAGGATGATCCGGACCCAATGGTGATGACTGCCCGGGTCGGGTTCGAGACAACTTTCAGACACGCGCGGAAAGGGCCGCAGGCTGATGAGAGAGGTTAGGTAGGGCATGGCGGTGAATGGTAGTGGGCTGTGAAGAAAGCCTTGGGCTGAGAGAAGAGAAGAGAGAGACCCGGCGGCTGTTTTCGGAGACCGAAAACGTCCGACGTTCGACCCCGGCTATAATGCAGCTATAGTTTAATGGTTGGACTATCAAACGGACTCTGAATGCGATGAAATTTGGCAGGCGGTCTACTGACAACATAACAACACTACATGCCAACCCTCAACCCATTCCGAGAGCATTTTCTGGCCACTTATAAAATAATATCTCGGACATGCCACGGGCGCGTGCAAGTGTGTCTGGGCTCAGAACGGACAACGGAAGGCACTGGGAGACCCGGACGAATGCAAGTTTTGAAAGCATGATGATGCAATGCACATGATGACATAACAAGATGCGACACGCAAGCAAAAGACAAGGCAACAACAACGAATAACTGGAAGACACCTGGCGCAATGGTCTCGGGGCGTCACAACACTCCACCACTATGAGAGGATCTCGTCCCGAGATCTAGGATGGCACCGGAGGGAAAAAGGAAGAGGAAGAGGAGATAAAACTAAGTTGCTTCTTTGACAAATAAGTGAAACCAAGGAACCTTGCGAGGTTGGACAAATTGAAAGAAAGAAAACAACGAAGATGAACGAAGTTGAAAACACTCCATTAGAAAAGAGGACCAAGGAACATTACTAGAACCTTGTAGGTTGAAAGACATAAGAAAAGGGTTGCAATGGACAAGAAGTACATGCAAGCACTCCGGTAGAAACGAGATGTACAAGGAACACTAAAGATCAATTACAACAGTACTCTGGTTGGAAATGGAAGGCAATAATATGAACTTGGCAAAATGAAAGCACTTGGATGCGACTCCGGTTAGAAAAGGAATGATAGACACAACACTCCGGTTAAAACAAGATAGAGAAGGAATAAGAATGATATAATCTGGACATCACTCCGACTGTAAATGAAAGGAATTTAATATGAACTTGACAAGATGAGAGTATGCTTGATGAAATCAACAACGCACTGCCTCCGGAACTATAGAAAGAATCGCACAAGGGGTAAAAAAGATTTCAGACAGCACTCCGGTTGAGAAGGTAGGTAAAACTTGGCAGAATGGTAAGAACTTGAAAAGATGGCACGACACTCCAGTTAAATGGATAAGCACGAAAAGAATACGATCCTCACAATCCGAGATGATGAGTGAAGAAAGCAACATCACGATGCCTCTGGAACGAAAGAATAGAAGTTGGATCATTGGAAAGGAAAAAATTGAGAGGAAAATGACATATTCTACCACAACTGAATTTGAAAAGCATCCTTAAAAAGAAGGATTGAACGGAGTTGTTGGGAAATCAACAACGAAAAGAACAGGCTTGTTGAGGGCTTATGGAAAATATCTCAAAACTGAGGTGAAATTCTGCCACCGAAAGCAATGATTAATCGGGAACAAAGAAGAGATGAAAACTTCTTCGACCAAGATGATAGAGGGATAACTTGAATCATTGATAAGCACCACAATAACAACATTCCTTAGGGAAGGCTTTAGGTGAAATCTATACCAAGATAACTCCAAGGAAGAAAATGATGGGTTTAAATATCTCATTCCTGACAACTTTTGAATCATGAAACACCAAGCAATTGTCAAAAATGACGTAACACCACCTCAAAAGATAGATAGAAAGAGTTGCATTTCGGAATGCAAGATGAAGAATGCCCGAACTCCTCAAAACAAGACATGTGTTGAGCACCATGTTTATTTGAGAGTATAGCTTGGTGGATCATAACTTCGAGAGAAATCTTGAAGGACAATTGAAGAATGAAAAGAATTCTTGACAGACCACCATGTCGAGCCTTCGTGAGAACTCCGATAACAAAAGAATGATCAAGCGAAGGAAAATTGAAAAGAACTCCAGGAGAAGCCTTGTAATGGTTTAGATGGAGCTTCGCGACGAGATAAAGCGGAAAACTTGAAACTCTGAAAAAGAAATATCAATAACTAGAAACCGAGAATTTTGATGAACCTCCAGAATAAGGAATTGAATTTACTCGATGAAACAAAAATAAGAATTACATTATGCCCATCCTTCACTAATTAAATTGATAACAAACAATGGATTTGGCATACTACTTATTCTCGTTGAAAGGATTAAGATAGATATAGCATAAACTTGGGAAGGTCTTCAACGAACCATCAGTGGGATTGAAAAAAAACCGAATGAATTGATATGATAACCCAAGAAGATAACTCTTGAACAAACCACTGTAAGAATTGAAGATGAACGAAGAAAAGATAAAGAAACACCGGGAAGAATTAGAGAACCAATGAAAATACTAGAGAGAATTTAGATACATGAGAACGAAGAGATCACGAGCTGATAAGAGAATATTTGAAAGATGCACCGGTATGATTCGGAGAACGAGAGCTAAAAGATGGAATGAATAATTCTGAGATGATGGGCTTTGGATGAATCAAACTGAAAAGACTTCTGAATTGCTCCGGATAGGTGAAAAGAATTCTCATAATCGAAAACAATTATGAGAGGATGGCATAAAGCTAGAATCATGAATCTTTGAGAGAACGGATAAGATTTGGAGGAAAAAACTCTTCTTCGGTCTTCAAATGTTGAGAATGACGAGAAGAAACACCACCATGAATTTTTGAGGTACTCCAGAATAATGCAGAAAATAAAGGTTGAATCAACAATGAAAGAATTTGAAAGATCTTGGAGAAAGACATTTGACTGATGACCAATCATTCTTACGTCAAACTTTGAAATGAATTTGAGAATAACTCCGGGAAAATTAGAAGAGTTATGTAAGATCCTGGGAAAAGACCTGTGGGTTAGGGCCCACTCAAGAGAAACACCGTTGAACGATTTAAAATAGATAAACTTCCGGTTGGATTAAATGGCTAGAATAGATAACAACCTCAAGATATCTTGAACGGATTAATAATGGAGACACAAATCTTCTGAGATATCTTCAGCACTCTGGATACAAAAATAGAAAGAGGTGGATGATTAAGAGGTGCATCGGCATGAGAAAACATTTGAACCAAGGAAAAGATATGATCAACAAAGTTTGAATTGAATCCACCGGAGAAGAAAAAGAACGGAGAATGATGAACTTGAAGCTCTGCTATTACCTTCATGAGAATCACCGGATACGAGCATTGAAAGAAAAGAATGAAGAGACTTCACATGAATAAAATGGATACTTGATTAAGTAATCTGAGTCCTTGAAGAAACAAGGGTGGGATGGTGGGTAAAACAAAGGCAACTTGGAGACAGATGAAGCGAACAACTTGGGGAAACCGAGAGGTGATCTTGCGGATGTTGAAATGCTCGGATCCACTTGAAGAGAAACACGCCGGTTGAAAAGGATTGACATCAAAATCTCGATGATCAGGAAGGATTAGTATTCACATAGGAGTATGAGAACACCGCTTAGGAAAAATATGGAATCAACACTTGACATTGATGCAACTCAAATACCACAAACCAAAGGAACGAGAGGACTTGCAGGAACGAGAGGACTTGCACGGCGGCGCCATGTAGAGGAGCAGCAGAGGACGGAGGTCCGGCGGGGACGCGGGTCTCTAGGGCGTTGGATCTGGCAGGCGTCGAGGAGCTTCGGGCGGCGCAGAAGCTTGAAGTAGAAACCATGGCGCTCCCTGTCCATGGAGAAAAATAGACAGGGGGAAAACGGGGTAAGGTTGGGAGGAGAAGGAAGGAAGAGGAGTAGGGAAGGAGCGGCGACGGGGTCGGCCTGCAGGTGGTCGGAGGTTGGCTGGGGTGGCCTGGTTCGGCGAGGCTGCAAGGACGGGCGCGCTCGAGCAGAGGAGGAAGAGGCGAGGACGAAGACCATGGTCCTGTTGCTGCTGCTCGCAGGATGATGAAGGCGAGGGAGATCGGGCGCGAGGTCCTTGCTCCTTTGGGCGATGGACGGCAGAGGCACAGAATCGAGAGGAGGCTTGGGCTACGGGAGAGCGAGGAGGATCTCCTCCCTTGGATCGTACGCGCAAGGCAGAGCGCTCCAGCTCGGTAGAGCGAAGGGATCGAGGGAAGGATGGATTTTGTTGGTTGGTGTGTGAAAACGAGGAGGGAATGGATCCCGAGAGATATTTGGTGGAGTGGCGGCAGCGGCGGGCTGGGAGGATGGGACAAGCCTCCTCGAATTTAGGATTTGTCAATATATATCTCAAGAAGATTAGGTTAGGGGCTATCTCGTCCCTCCGATCAAAATCAAACGGTCGGGAAAAATAAACTAGGGAGTCCAAATAAGGAAACGGTGATGTTTTATAGATGTTAGGGGATGATCTGGATCCAATGATGATGACTGCCCGGGTCGGGTTCGGGACATCTTTCGGACGCGCGCGGAGAGGGCCGCGGGCTGACGAGAAAGGTTAGGTAGGGCCTGGCGGTGAATGGTAGTGGGCTGTGCAGAAAGCCTTGGACTGAGAGAAGAGAAGAGAGAGACCCGGCGGCTGTTTTCGGAGACCAAAAACGTTCGACGTTCGACCCCCGGCTATAATGCCGCTATAGTTTAACGGTTGGACTATCAAACGGACTCTGAATGCGGTGAAACTTGGCAGACGGTCTACTGACAACATAACAACACTGCATGCCAACCCTCAACCCATTCCGAGAACATTTTCCGGCCACTTATAAAATAATATCTCGGACATGCCACGGGCGCGTGCAAGTGTGTCTGGGCTCAGAACGGACAACGGAAGGAACTGGGACCCGGACAAATGCAAGTTTTGAAAACATGATGATGCAATGCACATGATGACATGACAAGATGCGACACGCAAGCAAAAGACAAGGCAACAACAACGAATAACTGGAAGACACCTGACGCAACGATCTCGGGGCGTCACAGCAGTCAACAAGCAGAGTTATGGAAAATAAATATTATATTCGTTGACAGGGAAGAAGGGATTCATTAACATATTACTCCTCTAGTGGACTACATAGATGAACGATTCTATAATTAGTTACTCCTCCTGTATGAATGATGCTCAAAGCACCACAACAATACACGATAGGATCCCTGAGCATTTGGTACAAGGCAGGAAAGAACAAAGAGACCACGACTAATAACCATTGTTATCTTCAACGAAAATCCAAAAAACTTTGCAATTTCTTCTTTGAATCTGACTGCACAATACTTTATATGTCCAGTCCATTTTATGATTCCAGTTGGGCTGGCAGTTAATCATCATCAAGAGATGAGTATAACTTATTTGTGACTATGAATATTTATCAATCATCATCTACTTTTTTGCACTCTTGATAGTTTGTGAAGTAAAAAAACAGATGATGCAAAAAATGCTGCAGGGGTGAGGCGCTATCTAACATTAACATCAGTAGTTGAGACCTACTGAAGAACCACTCTGATTGGAAGTGCCGACGCATACCCTGCTTGCTCCCAGACCAAGAGCCTCGATGCCTCTTGCTCCTTAGTCCTCCGGGCGGGAGGGGGGTGGTAGCTGGCCGACCGTGGGCAGGCGGAGTAATCGTCAAGAAGTCGATCTGCTGCCCAGATCGGGTGGCTGGAGTGAGGCGTGCTACTGAATAGTGGGTTCAGGTTAGGGTTAGGGTTCAAGAAGAAAAACGCATCAGAGAGAGGGAGGATGAGAAGAGAGGTGGTGGGAGAACCTACCAGGATTTGAGAACTCAACGGCGGCGTTGCGGTCACCGGAGGCAGCACGCCATCAAACAGAAAGCTTCGCGAGTTACCGGTGTGGGGACGGTGGAATAGGACTTAGGGGGAAGCTATTCACCGGGGAGGGGATGCGTCACCGGCGGCCGAGAAGGAGGGGCTCATGGCGGCGGTGGTGGTGGATCAAAGATTTGGCGACAGCCGTGGTGGTGGTGGGTTGCAAGGGGAGGGGACGAGAGACGAGGGCGTCGAGGGAGGGTGGGGAAGGGAGCGAGTGAAATCTACGAGAATGACGGGGGTGGGCTGGGATTTGGGGATAGGCAAAGTTTGCATCCTCTCGAATCTTTGAATGAAATCCATCCCTAATTATGTGACAGCCAAACGAGTAGATTTCGGAATTCGCAAATGAAATCCATCAAATCCGACACAAATGATGGGTACCAAACGACCTGTAAAAGGGCTTTATAACTCTCTAAAAGGGCTTTATATTTATAAACGAAGGGAGTAGAATGCTCCCCAAAATAACAATCCAGTTTTTGGCACATGCTCCAAACAGGAAATGACCCAGTTCTCTAGAGAGTTAGTAAATCCAATACATAACCGTACAAGGCCAAGGGGTCGGGTTCCCAACAAGCAAAAGCCAATCTATCCCATCCAAACTGATAACTGAAGTCTCCAAACCTCAACATCAAAAACTCGGCCAACACCCTGACAGCAAACAAGGTCTCAATCCAAAGAAAACGGTCACCCGTATACTGCTAGGCAATCCTGTGGAACAAATTCATACTCACTTGTTGCATCATGTCCTAACCTACTGTTCTATTCAATTGCTGTCGGTAAAATCAGCGTCTATGACGTCACCACCATCGCCTGTCTTCGCAGATGGGCCTGGGCCTGTAGAGTCAGCAGCGCCGTCAGCTCCAGGGGTAGGGCCCGACCCCTGCTGCTGGTAGAGGGACTGACCAAGCTGCATCACTTCTTGGTTCAACGCAGCTAGTGCATCCTTTATCGTCTGTGTCGATCCACCAGCAACGGCATCCTGGAGTTCCTTGAGCTTCCCCTCCACCTTCTCCTTGACATCGCCTGGGACCTTGTCTCCGAGCTCCTTCAGTTGTTTCTCAGTCTGGTACATCACAGACTCTGCCTGGTTCTTGGTGTCAATTGCGTCCCTCTTCTCCTTGTCCTCCGCCGCAAATTTTTCAGCTTCTTCCACCATCTTCTCTACCTGAATAGTTTTTCATTCATGTTAGTCCAAAGGATCAGCAAAGTTTTACACTACAAATTGAAAAGTTTTCATACCTCATCCTTTGGCAGTGTGCTGGCTCCAGTGATCGTAATGTCCTGCTTCTTCCCAGTGCCCTTATCCACCGCAGCAACAGACAGAATGCCGTTGGCATCAATATCAAACTTGACTTCAATTTGGGGAACACCACGCGGAGCAGGAGGAATTCCATCAAGCCTGAAGCTACCAAGGGATTTATTGTCCCTAACAAACTCTCTTTCTCCTTGGAGAACATTAATCTCCACACTAGTCTGTCCATCAGCAGCCGTTGAAAAGACCTCTGACTTGGAGGTAGGGAGGGTTGTGTTCCTTGGGATAATCTTGGTCATCACCCCACCCAGTGTCTCCAAACCAAGAGACAGTGGCGTAACATCAAGAAGCACAATATCGCTCACATCGCCCGACAATACTCCTGCCTGTTGACATTTTGCATGTGAGATACACCAGACAGTTCAATCTAGCATGTTACTATTCTAGAAACATATGAGAGATAATCAGCCAGTGCTGATGCTATAGCCAAAAGCCACAACATAGCAACAACACTATCTAGTAGGCCAGACAAACAGTTTACCATATTCTTTGGGTAATTTCACTTTGAGAGCTGTGCCTGGGGCCATATGTTCAGCCCAAATTTTGCAAGACAGATTATTATCTGCTTACATTTTAATAAAGAGGTATAGGACAGGAACATCAGGATTTTCATTCTAGCTTAGGTGACTATGAAGAAATGATTTTCATGAACTCACCTGCACCGCTGCTCCAAGAGCAACAACCTCATCGGGATTGACTGTCACATTGGGATCCTTTCCCGTCATTTTCTTCACAAGATCCTGAACAGCTGGAATTCTTGTGGAACCACCCACAAGAATCACCTCATCTATTTCTTTAAGTGACAACTTCGCATCTCTAAGAGAATTGTCAACAGGTGTCCTCAGCCTGAAAGACAGTTAAAAAATAAAAATACTAGCAACAATTGGCTAAACTAAATACAGCCATAACACTCGCCAGATATTCAAAAAAGCAGTTGTTAAAAGCATGTGAAGACAACCATGCAGACATGTATTCTTTCATACAAATATTAACATGAGGCATGATACTGTACCTGTCAAGAAGATCTGAGCATAGCTCCTCAAATTTACCCCTGGTAAGTGTTGTCTCAATATGCTTGGGCCCATCAGCAGTAGCTGTAATGAAAGGTAAACTGAAAAAACCAATAACAGGTTTAGAAACTGAGATGCAAAAAGCACAATGTTTGACACCAAAATGGGAGGCTGAGCCAACCAACCTGATATTTGTTTGGGTCAACGATGACAATTCCATCTTGGCCTTCTCAGCTGCTTCTGTAAGACGCTGGAGAGCTTGCTTGTCTTTTAGCAGGTCAATACCCTCATCATTCTTGAAGCTCCCAGCCAGCCAATCAACAATTCTCTGGCAACAGAATTATTTGTGAGAACATATAAATCATGCAGAACCATAAAAAAGGTGCTGAGGTCATCAGTAAGCATGAGATAAGGATGTTATTTCATCTCTTTGGCTGTCAAAATGCACATACATACTGCCTAATGCAGATTCTAATAACTGAAAGACACACGAGCTCACTGGTAACGAGCATAGATGTTATCTGTAACCAGGGATCTAATGAAAAGCGTAAGATACTTAGAGCCTATTATGCTGCTCACACATTGCTCTCCTGCCTGTCTAGAAGACTAGAACCAGAGAATTGCAGGCAATTATAACTTTTTTTTGTCAAGTAAAAAACTCAATAAACAGTGAAGTGTACATCCCTTTTGCATTCCTATTATACAGGCAAGACTGCAAACACAGATTACATATGCAAAATTGAGGGACGTTCTAACCAAACAAACAGCAAACAAGATGAAGCAGACTAAATAAGTTTGTAATCACACATGAGACAGATGGGCGTATGAAGAATACCTTGTCAAAGTCATCACCGCCAAGGTGAGTATCACCAGATGTAGACAGCACCTCAAAAACACCATCACCAACTTCGAGAACTGAAAGCAGAGCAATAGGTATAATAAGAAGCTGGGATATGGACCATATGGTCATACAGATAACAAAAAGAGTAGAACTTGATTAAGAACAATCTTGCATTGCTTATCAAAAAGACTAGAGAGGACAGATGTCTTAAAAGAACGGATCAAAATAGAATAATTAGATAAAATAGGTTTCCATTGCTTAACACTCCATCCAATCCAGCATGCAGAAGTAACAGAACATGCTTCCACTAGTATAGTATAGCCCTTGCTGGTGCCTGCTTAGTACTTTATGAGGGCCTATACATAGATTTTCTACTACGGGAGCCTATACATATATTTTCCATAAGACAGACAAATGTTTAAGAACTTATTGTTGATCAAACAACATTTATTTTGCCATAAGATTACATTTTTGCAGTGCAATGTAACAAATTATGTAACCTGCGTATCTGGACACATTTCAGTGAACTGAAGTAACACAGAATACATCGAATAGTTGACCACCGAAAGCTTATCTATAGTAATATTTTTCATGGTGCTGCACGATCAGTATAAATAAATACGTAGCTACTTTGATTATTAACTACTGAAACTATGCAGATTGCAGCAGTTACTGGGCGTCAATTTTCCTTGCAATGGGCATACATAAGACCTCAAAATTCATGATACATACCTGAAACATCAAAGGTGCCTCCTCCCAGGTCAAAAACCAGAATTGTTTCATTGTTCTTTTTTTCAAAACCATATGCCAACGATGCTGCGGTAGGCTCGTTTATGATACGGAGAACATCCAGGCCTGCAATGCGGCCGGCATCTTTTGTAGCCGTCCTCTGGGAGTCATTGAAATAAGCAGGAACTGTGATCACTGCCTTGGTGACTTTGTCATTTAAAAACTTTGATGCATCATCAACCAGCTTTCTCAGGACCTGGATAATAAAGGATGTTCAGAAACACTTGCAAATCTGATAGAAAAGTAACACCTGGAAAGTGAACTGACGACTGATATATACACACCTAAAAGAATTAGCATATGCACTGCTATTCATCTCTAATAGAACTTCTTGAACAATTTGCAAAATAATAAAGCATCTACATCACTGGGCGGTATCAATTCTGTTGTACTCACGTTTTCTATAGTGACTGTTTACAGTAATGTAGAATACAACTAGATGCAAGTAGAGTAAGAAATACTCCTTCGGTTACAAAATGTAAGGTCTAAATTTGAACTTTGATTGTAAGTTTATCATACAATATGTTGTTGATAGTCACAAAATCACAATCAAAAGAATCCTCTCCCAAACAAACCCAATGGTTTCAATTTTATTTAACATAATCCACATATTATTGGATGATGAACTGCAGGTCAAAGAACGAATTCACAGTCATACAATGTTCCAGCCAAGTCCATGAATATGAAGTATTATTTATTTACCTGTGCAGAGATCTCCTCCGCGGCGAACTGCTTGCCAATTGCTGGGCAATCGAGCTTGACGTTGCCGTTATCGTCCCGGACAAGGCGGTAGGAAACCTGCTTGGACTCCTCGGCGACCTCGTTCATCTTTCGGCCGATGAACCTCTTGACTGAGAAGAAGGTGTTCTCCGGGTTGACCACCGCCTGCCTCTTGGCGATCTGTCCCACCAGCCGGTCCCCGGCCTTGGTGTACGCCACGACCGACGGCGTGGTCCGCGCGCCCTCGGCGTTGGTGACGATAGTGGGCTTGCCGCCCTCCATCGCCGCGACCGCTGAGTTGGTGGTCCCGAGGTCGATCCCCACCACCTTCTCGCAGGCGACGCGCAGTGGCCGCCACCGTCGCCCACCACGGCCGTACACCACCGCGGCCGTTCGGAGGTTGACGGAGGGGCGCCGGGTGCCGTGATGGACGAAGAAGGGGGTCGAGGTGGGGAAGGTCGTGGTCGCCATGGCTGAGAGCACGAGCAGTAACCCGGGGGGTAGGGGTTGGTGGGGGGCGAAACCCTACAAGGGGCAGGAAGTTGAAGGAAGGGGCTGGTGGATTCGCGTGGGTTTTGGGGGATTGAGAGAAGGGAGAAATGGCGAGAGGCCTTGGGGAAGGATAAGGTACGGGAGGAAGGTTTTATAGGGTTCTCATGTGGGGAAGACGCGCTGGGAGCCAGCCTGTGGCTTTTTGCCCTGCTTTTGGTATTTTCGCGTTCTAGATGTTCCTATTTTGGCGTTCTAGATGTTTTCGACGCTTCCAGAATTTTAAGGAATCTTCCTTTTTTTTTGATGTTTTTATTGCTGGATGCTGTTATAAACCTTCTATTCCCACACAAACACGTCATCGTGTACCCTCGACGCCGGGGGCGATGCATCGCAGCTCATGTCGAAGGAGACCAGGCCGGAAGTGCGGTACGCAAACAATTCGGTGGACACTTTTGTAGACGCGAAACCCCACACTCCCGGGAGGGACCCCGTCAGAGCGCGTGACGGCTATAGGCTGCGCTAGGTCGGCCTGACCACCCCTAGAGCCTCGAGGTTTGCCACCCTGCAATAAGAAGAACTAATGAAGAACGAGGAAGAAAAAAAAACACGGGAGAAGGTAAAAGATAAAAAGTGATAAATGAGTTTGTCGATTGTGTGTTGTTGTTCAATCGGTCGTCACCCCTCATGTATATAAGAGGTGGATGGACGATATCAACACTCCATCGGCCATTTATATGTGCTTAGGGCGATAATTTTTATATCAGCCATGTTTATGCTTAGGGCGATAATTCTATATCAGCCATGTCTTTGCTTAGGGCGATAGTTATATATCGGTCGTTATTTATTTAGGCTTTTTGCCAGACACTTGGGTGATACTTCTTTAAATATTTGTCATTTAGAGCTCGAGGTAACAATGTACCTTGTACGGATTCCACCACATATGAGTTTCCGAAAACTATTCTTGTAATTTTAAAAGGATCTTCCCAACTTTGAGACCACTTTCCGAATTTTCTGTCTTTTGAGCCAATTGGTAGGATGACCTTCCACATGATATCACCAACTTGAAAAAATTTCAACTTGACCTTCTTATTGTAAGCTCTTGCCACTCTCAACTTATCGCTCTCTATGGCCTTCAAAGCAGCTAAACGTTTATCGGCAACTTCATCAATATTGTCCATCATCAAATTATAAAAGTCTACCACCGATAAGTCATTTTGTTTGGCTACTCCCAAAGCATTCAAATTCACCTCCACTGGTAAAACGACCTCTTGACCATATACAAGCTCATATGGACTTACCTTTGTAGCACCATGCTTTGAGATCATGTGCGCCCATAAAGCTTCGGACAATAGCTCATGGCATCTCCTCGGATTATCCTCAATCTTCTTCTTGATGAGCTTGATCAGTATTTTATTGCTAGACTCGGCTTGTCCATTGGCTTGGGCATAATACGGGGAGGAATTGAGGAACTTTATCTTATATGATTTGACAATTTCTCTAACTTGATGTGATATGAAAGATGAACCCTGATCCATAGTTAATGTTTGAGGAATACCGAATCTATGAATAATGTGCTCAGTTATGAATTGAATTACCTCCTTATGCGTCATATTTTTTAGAGGTATTGCTTCAGGCCATTTAGTGAAATAATCAGTTGCCACCAACACGAATCGATGCCCCTTTGAAGAAGAATGGTGAATCTCTCCAATAAAGTCTTATCTCCAACCTCTAAAAGGCCACAGCTTGATAATAGGTTATAACATAGCGGCGGGAGCCAATTGAATATCACCAAATTTTTGGCAAGCTTCACATCCTTTATAATACTTGAAGCAATCATTAATCGTCGTCGGTCAATAAAACCCAGCATGTCTCAATAACCATTTCATCTTGGGGGCCGACTGATGAGTGACACAAATTCCTTCATGGACCTCTCCCATAGCAACTCTCGCTTGGTCCTCGTCCAAGCACTTCAAAAGAACATCATCAACCGTCCAGCGATAGAGATCATCATCTCTCACCGTATATTTGAAAGCCATACGTCGAACGACCCTGTCCACCCTTTTACTAGAACTAGATGATGCCCCGCACGTTGTTGCGGGAATATTTGCAATATTTCAATGAGATTTTGATTATATGGAACATGAATTCTTGAAACAATAATTTTTGAAAGTATATAAGAATTAAATGTAAATAGCATAATAAAATGAAATTTTACATGCATGCATGTTGTAGTGGATTTTTAATATGAATAGTTGCATGTTGAGGTGGGCCTTTCCTTATGCATATTGAATGATGAGGTGGCATGCTTGCATGTTGAGAGAAATATGTTAGTGGGGACTAGCTATTTAGATATATAAGATCACACAAATAATCAATAATGGGTTTCCTCCAATCTTGATTTTCTCCTGCATTAAATTTTTCGTTAGTGGCCGAAACGGTGGGCTCCAATTCAGCCTCCCCTATGTTGGCAAGACTAGACATCAGCATTTGAGAAATATGAAACATGTGATGATCAATGTGATAGGCGGATGCTTGTTGTGCCAACCCATTTGCTCTCCAATTGTCATGTCTAGATATGATAGAGGCGAAGGTGTCCCGATGTTTCGATGAGATAGATATCGTTTTCTGTGGGAGTCGACTTTGACGATCCGACTACGAACGTGCGAAGATGTCGCGCCTTAGCAATCGCTAAATCAACTTCCGAGGGTTATTGACCATGTCGGAGCACGATCAACCTGACCACGAGGGTCTATTTCTTGCGAGCAAACGAAGAACAAGCAAGAAACTGAGATTGTAATCTGGATATTGCGAATAAAAGAGGAGAACTTTATTAATGAAGGTGGGGTTCTGTGACGTCTTGGTCTGGTCGCTGGACACAAACGAAGTACACGAAGTTGCAACTATGGCAAACTTTTAATCTATACAAAACCCAAAGTCTAAACGATGCCCTAAGGGTTGTATATATGAAGAAGAGAGGGGGGAGAATGCTTGCCTCATATTGAATTTGCTTATAATCGTTCATTGCATTCTACTACTAAGATGTGCCCTTTTGAAATTGTGTATGGTTTCCTACCTCGTGCATCTATTGATTTGTTGCCTCTTTCATCTTCGGAGAAGGTTAATTTTGATGCCAAAGAACGTGATGAATTGATTTTAAAAATTCACGAGTTAACTAATGAAAACATTGAGCGTATGAATGCTAAATATAAACTTGCTGGAGATAAGGGTAGAAAACATGTTGTGTTTGCACCTGGAGATCTTGTTTGGTTACATTTGCGTAAGGATAGATTTCCTAATTTGTGCAAATCAAAGCTAATGCCACGTGCTGATGGTCCTTTTAAGGTGTTAGAGAAAATAAATGATAATGCATATGAACTTGAGCTGCATGTAGATTTTGGGGTTGGTCCCACTTTTAACATTGCAGATTTGAAGCCTTATTTGGGTCAGGAAGATGAGCTTTCGTCGAGGACGGCTTCATTTCAAGAAGGGGAGGATGATGAGGACATCAATACCGTTGTTACACCCACAGCCCCTGCTACTATACATATTGGACCAATTACTAGAGCTCGCGCACGCCAATTGAATTATGAGGTACTTCCGTTTCTTGGTAACGATTCTAATGTTCATGAGAATATGATGCTGTCTAAATTGGATACATTTTTTTGCTTACAAATGAAGGGCCTAGCTTGGACAAGAAAGATTAACCTTGGAGCAAGTTCAAGCATGGAGATGATGGCATGCGCAAGGGGAACAAGAACGGACTCTAAAAACTGCCTATAATCAAGTATTTCGAAATTACATGGGCCTGACCCAAAAATAAGGTGACGCATCACCTAGAATAGCCTCTGGACGAAATTTATGAAGTGGCATCTTGTATATTTCGTCCAAGGCTTCATGCACTCATTATGGTGGCTTCAAAGTCCTGGAATCATCACTTGTAACTCCGTTCTTGTTACCCTTGCGCATGCCATCATCTCCATGCTTGAACTTGCTCGAAGGTTCATCTTTCTTGTCCAAGCTAGGCCCTTCATTTGTAAGCAAAACAAATGTATCCAATTTAGGCAACATCGTATTCTCATGAACATTAGAATCGTTACCAAGAAACGGAAGTACCTGATAATTCAATTGGCATGCGCGAGCTCTAGTAATTGGTCCAGTGTGTATAGCAGCAGGGGTTGTGGGTGTAACAATGGTATTGATGTCCTCATCAAGATATATGAGCAATGCTAAAATAATCCAAAGTAGAAATTATATCTAGACATTTATCAAGATAAATATTAAGTGATTTGTCAAAACATTGAAAGACTTTGGATATTTGTTGCACTACTAATAACGAATCACCAAAAGCCTCATCATGTATAGCACATATGGCAAGCAACATCTCTAAGCCGAATAATAATGCTTCATATTCGGCTTGATTATTTGTGCAAAAATACTCTAAGCGGCATGAGGCTTCAAAAACAGCACCATGAGGAGATATGTAAACAATACCAACACCTTGGCCATTGCTACAAACTGAACCATCAAAATATAATCTACATGGTACTAACGAGACGAGGTTTATATCATTGTCATGCTTGTCATCAATCCGATGCTCAATAATAAAATTAGCAATGATTTGGCCATTCGTGGATTTCAGATATTCATAAGCCAAATCATATCTATAATACCTAAATAGTTCATCCCCACTACCTATTTCTCTCGACATGCTGCCTATCCAAGTCATCATACATGCCCCATACATGCCACCTCATACAAAAAAATTCATCATACCCCACATAGCCACCTCAAAAAATTCCATCAAACCATGTGATACAACTTCTACTTGGTCTAAAATGGTTTTCCTGCTGCACCGCATGGTTCGTTTACTTTCCCGTCATCGGGCTGTTCCCCTTCCACTTCCACCAATAATGTCCATTAAGTACTAATCAACCTACCTCCTCCTTTCCGTCTTCTAACTCCATCCATCTTAGTGTCCACTACCATCGTGTACCACCACCAAATTCTGCGGTCCGGCCACTGAAGGAAATATGCCCTAGAGGCAATAATAAAGTTATTATTTATTTCCTTATATCATGATAAATGTTTATTATTCATGCTAGAATTGTATTAACCAAAAACATAATACATGTGTGAATACATAGACAAACCAAACGTCACTAGTATGCCTCTACTTGACTAGCTCATTAATCGAAGATGGTTATGTTTCCTAACCATAGACATGTGTTGTCATTTGATTAATGGGATCACATCATTAGGAGAATGATGTGATTGACATGACCCATTCCATTAGCTTAGCACCCGATCGTTTAGTATGTTGCTATTGCTTTCTTCATGACTTATACATGTTCCTCTGACTATGAGATTATGCAACTCCCGTTTACCAGAGGAACACTTTGTGTGCTACCAAACATCACAATGTAACTGGGTGATTATAAAGGAGCTCTACAGGTGTCTCCAAAGGTGAATGTGGCGTATTTCGAGATTAGGATTTGTCACTCCGATTGTCGGAGAGGTATCTCTGGGCCCTCTCGGTAATGCACATCACATAAGCCTTGCAAGGATTACAACTAAATGAGTTAGTTGTGAGATCATGTATTACGAAACGAGTAAAGAGACTTGCCGGTAACGAGATTGAACTAGGTATTGGGATACCGGCGATCGAATCTCGGGCAAGTAACATACCGATGACAAAGGGAACAACGTATGTTGTTATGCGGTCTGACCGATAAAGATCTTCGTAGAATATGTAGGAGCCAATACGAGCATCCAGGTTCCACTATTGGTTATTGACCGGAGACATGTCTCGGTCATGTCTACATTGTTCTCGAACCCGTAGGGTCCGCACGCTTAAGGTTTCGATGACAGTTATATTATGAGTTTATGAGTTTTGATGTACCGAAGTTAGTTCGGAGTCCCGGATGTGATCACGGACATGACGAGGAGTCTCGAAATGGTCGATACATAAAGATTGATATATTGGACGGCTATATTCGGACACCGGAAGTGTTCCGGGTGATTTCGGAGAAAACCGGAGAGCCGGAGGGTTACCGGAACCCCCCCGGGAGAAGTAATGGACCATATGGGCCTTAGTGGAGAGAGAGAGGGCAGCCATAGGTGGGCCGCGCGCCTCCTCCCCCCTGGTCCGAATTGGACTAGGAGAGGGGGGGCGGCGCCCCCCTTTCCTTCTCCCTCCCCACTTCTTTCCCCCTCCTAGTAGGAGTCCTACTCCTACTAGGAGGAGGACTCCTCCTTGGCGCGCCATAGGGGCCGGCCGGCCTTCTCCCCTTGCTCCTTTATATACTGGGGCAGGGGGCACCCCATAGACACACAAGTTGATCCACGTGATCATATTCTTAGCCATGTGCGGTGCCCCCTTCCACCATAATCCTCGATAATATTGTAGCGGTGCTTAGGCGAAGCCCTGCGACGGTAGTACATCAAGATCGTCACCATGCCGTCGTGCTGACGGAACTCTTCCCCGACACTTTGCTGGATCGGAGTCCGGGGATCGTCATCGAGCTGAACGTGTGCTAAAACTCGGAGGTGCCGTAGTTTCGGTGCTTGATCGGTCGGGCCGTAAAGACGTACGACTACATCAACCGCGTTGTGCTAACGCTTCCGCTGTCGGTCTACAAGGGTACGTAGATCACACTCTCCCCTCTCGTTGCTATGCATCACCATGATCTTGCCTGTGCGTAGGATTTTTTTTTAAATTACTACGTTCCCCAACAGTGGCATCCGAGCCTAGGTTTTATGTGTTGATGTTATATGCATGAGTAGAACACAAGTGAGTTGTGGGAGATATAAGTCATACTGCTTACCAGCATGTCATACTTTGGTTCGGCGGTATTGTTGCACGAAGCGGCCCGGACCGACATTACGCGTACGCTTACGCGAGACCGGTTCTCCCGACGTGCTTTGCACAAAAGGTGGCTAGCGGGTGACAGTTTCTCCAACTTTAGTTGAACCAAGTGTGGGTACGCCCGGTCCTTGCGAAGGTTAAAACAACACCAACTTGACAAACTATCGTTGTGGTTTTGATGCGTAGGTAAGATTGGTTCTTGCTTAAGCCCGTAGCAGCCACGTAAAACTTGCAACAACAAAGTAGAGGACGTCTAACTTGTTTTTGCAGGGCATGTTGTGATGTGATATGGTCAAGACATGATGCTAAATTTTATTGTATGAGATGATCATGTTTTGTAACCAAATTATTGGCAACTGGCAGGAGCCATATGGTTGTCGCTTTATTGTATGAAATGCAATTGCGCTGTAATGCTTTACTTTATTACTAAGCGGTAGCGATAGTCGTGGAAGCATAAGATTGGCGAGACGACAACGATGCTACGATGGTGATCAAGGTGTCGCGCCGGTGACGATGGTGATCATGACGGTGCTTCGAAGATGGAGATCACAAGCACAAGTTGATGATGGCCATATCATATCACTTATATTGATTGCATGTGATGTTTATCTTGTATGCATCTTATCTTGCTTTGATTGACGATAGCATTTTAAGATGATCTCTCACTAATTATCAAGAAGTGTTCTCCCTGAGTATGCACCGTTGCGAAAGTTCTTCGTGTTGAGAGACCACGTGATGATCGGGTGTGATAGGCTCTACGTTCAAATACAACGGGTGCAAAACAGTTGCACACGCGGAATACTCAGGTTATACTTGACGAGCCAAGCATATACAGATATGGCCTCGGAACACGGAGACCGAAAGGTCAAGCGTGAATCATATAGTAGATATGATCAACATAGCGATGTTCACCAATGAAACTACTCCATCTCACGTGATGATCGGACATGGTTTAGTTGATTTGGATCACGTAATCACTTAGAGGATTAGAGGGATGTCTATCTAAGTGGGAGTTCTTTAGTAATATGATTAATTGAACCTAAATTTATCATGAACTTAGTCCTGGTAGTATTTTGCAAATCATGTTGTAGATCAATAGCTCGCGTTGTTGCTTCCCTGTGTTTATTTTGATATGTTCCTAGAGAAAATTGTGTTGAAAGATGTTAGTAGCAATGATGCGGATTGGATCCGTGATCTGAGGTTTATCCTCATTGCTGCACAGAAGAATTATGTCCTTGATGCACCGCTAGGTGACAGACCTATTGCAGGAGCAGATGCAGACGTTATGAACGTTTGGCTAGCTCAATATGATGACTACTTGATAGTTTAGTGCACCATGCTTAACAGCTTAGAATCGAGACTTCAAAGACGTTTTGAACGTCATGGACCATATGAGATGTTCCAGGAGTTGAAGTTAATATTTCAAGCAAATACCCGAGTTGAGAGATATGAAGTCTCCAACAAGTTCTATAGCTAAAAGATGGAGGAGAATCGCTCAACTAGTGAGCATGTGCTCAGATTGTCTGGGTACTACAATCACTTGAATCAAGTGGGAGTTAATCCTCCAGATAAAATAGTGATTGACAGAATTCTCTAGTCACCATCACCAAGTTAGTAGAACTTCGTGATGAACTATGATATGCAAGGGATAACGGAAACGATTCCCAAGCTCTTCGTAATGCTGAAATCGACGAAGGTAGAAATCAAGAAAAATATCAAGTGTTGATGGTTGACAAGACCACTAGTTTTAAGAAAAGGGCAAAAGGAAGAAAGGGAACTTCAAGAAGAACGACAAGCGAGTTGCTGCTCAAGTGAAGAAGCCTAAGTCTGGACCTAAGCCTGATACTAAGTGCTTGTACAACAAAGGAACTAGTCACTGGAAGCGGAACTACCCCAAGTATTTGGCGGATAAGAAGGATGGCAAAGTGAACAAAGGTATATTTGATATACAGATTATTGATGTGTATTTTACTAGTGTTCATAGCAAACCCTCGGTATTTGATACTGGTTCAGTTGCTAAGAGTAGTAACTCAAAACGGGAGTTGCAGAATGAACAGATACTAGTTAAGGGTGAAGTGACGATGTGTGTTGGAAGTAGTTCCAAGATTGATATGATCATCATCGCACACTCCCTATACTTTCGGGATTAGTGTTGAACCTAAATAAGTGTTATTTGGTGTTTGCGTTGAGCATGAATATGATCTGATCATATTTATTGTAATACGGTTATTCATTTAAGTAAGAGAATAAATTGTTGTTCTGTTTACATGAATAAAACCTTATATGGTTACACACCCAATGAAAATAGTTCATTGGATCTCGATCGTAGTGATACACATAATCATAATATTGAAACCAAAAGATGCAAAGTTAATAATGATAGTGCAACTTATTTGTGGCACGGTTGTTTAGGTCATATTGGTGTAAAGCGCATGAAGAAACTCCATGCTGATGGGCTTTTGGAATCACTTGATTATGAATCACTTGATGCTTGCGAACCATGCCTTATGGGCAAGATGACTAAGACTCCGTTCTCCAGAACAATGGAGCGAGCAACTGACTTATTGGAAATAATACATACTGATGTATGTGATCCGATGAGTGTTGAGGCTCGCGGTGGGTATCGTTGTTTTCTGACCTTCACAGATGATTTGAGCAGATATGGGTATATCTACTTGATGAAACACAAGTCTGAAACATTTGAATAGTTCAAAGAATTTCAGAGTGAAGTGGAAAATCATCGTAACAAGAAAATAAAGTTTCTACGATCTGATCGTAGAGAAGAGTATTTGAGTTACGAGTTTGGCCTTCAGTTAAAAACAATGTGAAATAGTTTCACTACTCACGCCACCTGGAACACCACAATGTAATGGTGTGTCCGAACGTCATAACCGTACTTTATTAGATATGGTGCGATCTATGATGTCTCTTACCGATCTACCACTATCGTTTTGGGGTTATGCATTAGAGACAGTTGCATTCACGTTAAATAGGGCACCATCTAAATCCGTTGAGACGACACCGTATGAACTATGGTTTGGCAAGAAACCTAAGCTGTCATTTCTTAAAGTTTGAGGTTGCAATGCTTATGTGAAAAAATTTCAACCTGATAAGCTCAAACCCAAATCGGAGAAGTGCGTCTTCATAGGATACCCAAAAAGAAAAATGTTGGGTACACCTTCTATCACAGATCCGAAGGCAAGCTATTCGTTGCTGGGAATGGAACCTTTCTAGAGAAGGAGTTTCTCTCGAAAGAAGTGAGTGGGAGGAAAGTAGAACTTGATAAGGTAATTGTACCTTCTCCCTTATTGGAAAGTAGTTCATCACAGAAATCTGTTCCTGTGACTACTACACGAATTAGTAAGGAAGCTAATGATGATGATCATGTAACTTCAGATCAAGTTACTACCAAACCTCGTAGGTAAACTAGAGTGAGATCCGCACCAGAGTGGTACGGTAATCCTGTTCTAGAAGTCATGTTACTTGACCATGACGAGCCTACGAACTATGAGGAAGCGATGATGAGTCCAGATTCCGCGAAATGGCTTGAGGCCATGAAATCTAAGATGAGATCCATGTATGAGAACAAAGTATGGACTTTGGTTGACTTGCCCGATGTTCGACAAGTCATTGAGATTAAATGGATCTTCAAGAGGAAGACGGACGCTGATAGTAGTGTTACTATCTACAAAGCTAGAATTGTCGCAAAAGGTTTCTCGACAAAGTTCAAGGTGTTGACTACGATAAGAGTTTCTCAATCGTATCTATGCTTAAGTCTGTCCGAATCATGTTAGCAATTGCCGCATTTTATGAAATCTGGCAAATGGATAAATAAAGCTGCATTCCTTAATGGATTTCTTAAAGAAGAGTTGTATGTGATGCAACCAGAAGGTTTTGTCAATCCTAAAAGTGTTAACAAAATATGCAAGCTCCAGTAATCCATTTATGGACTGGTGCAAGCATCTCGAAGTTGGAATATACGCTTTGATAAGTTGACCAAAGCATATAGTTTTATACAGACTTGCGGTGAAGCCTGTATTTACAAGAAAGTGAGTGGGAGCAATACAACATTTCTGATAAGTATATGTGAATGACATATTGTTGATCGGAAATAATGTAGAATTATTCTGCAAAGCATAAAGGAGTGTTTGAAAGGAGTTTTTTTCAAAGAAAGACCTCGGTGAAGCTGCTTACATATTGAGCATCAAGATCTATAGAGATAGATCAAAACACTTGATAAGTTTTTTCAACGAGTACATACCTTGACAAAATTTTGAAGTAGTTCAAAATGGAACAGTCAAAGAAAGAATTCTTGCCTGTGTTACAAGGTGTGAAATTGAGTAAGACTCAAAGCCCGACCACGGCAGAAAATAGAAAGAAGTCATTCCCTATGCCTTGGCCGTAGGTTCTATAAAGTATGCCATGCTGTGTACCAGACCTATTGTATACCCTACACTAATTTTGGCAAGGGAGTACAATAGTGATCTAGGAGTAGATCACTGGACAACAGTCAAAATTATCCTTAGTGAAATAAGGATATGTTTCTCGGTTATAGAGGTGACAAAAGGTTCATCGTAAAAAGTTACGTCAATGCAAGTTTTGACATAGATATGGATGACTCTAAGGCTCGATCTAGATACATATTGAAAGTGGGAGCAATTAGCTAGAGTAGCTCCGTGCAGAGCATTGTAGACATAGAATTCGCAAAATACTTACGGATCTGTATGTGACAGACCCGTTGACTAAAATTTTCTCACAAGCAAAACATGATCACACCTTAGTACTCTTTGGGTGTTAATCACATAAATGATGTGAACTAGATTACTGACTCTAGTAAACCCTTTGGGTATAGGTCACATGACAATGTGAACTATGGGTGTTAATCACATGGTGATGTGAACTATTAGTGTTGGATCACATGGCGATGTGAACTAGATTATTGACTCTAGTGCAAGTGGGAGACTGAAGGAAATATGCCCTAGAGGCAATAATAAAGTTATTATTTATTTCCTTATATCATGATAAATGTTTATTATTCATGCTAGAATTGTATTAACCGAAAACATAATACATGTGTGAATACATAGACAAACCAAACATCACTAGTATGCCTCTACTTGACTAGCTCGTTAATCGAAGATGGTTATGTTTCCTAACCATAGACATGTGTTGTCATTTGATTAATGGGATCGCATCATTAGGAGAATGATGTGATTGACATGACCCATTCCATTAGCTTAGCATCCGATCGTTTAGTATGTTGCTATTGCTTTCATGACTTATACTTGTTCCTATGACTATGAGATTATGCAACTCCCGTTTACCAGAGGAACACTTTGTGTGCTACCAAACGTCACAACGTAACTGGGTGATTATAAAGGAGCTCTACAGGTGTCTCCAAAGGTGAATGTTGGGTTGGCGTATTTCGAGATTAGGATTTGTCACTCCAATTGTCGGAGAGGTATCTCTGGGCCCTCTCGGTAATGCACATCACATAAGCCTTGCAAGCATTACAACTAAATGAGTTAGTTGTGAGATGATGTATTACGAGTAAATAGACTTGCCGGTAACGAGATTGAACTAGGTATTGGGATACCGACGATTGAATCTCGGGCAAGTAACATACCGATGACAAAGGAACAACGTATGTTGTTATGCGGTCTGACCGATAAAGATCTTCGTAGAATATGTAGGAGCCAATATGAGCATCCAGGTTCCACTATTGGTTATTGACCGGAGACGTGTCTCGGTCATGTCTACATTGTTTTCGAACCCGTAGGGTCCGCACGCTTAAGGTTTCGATGACAGTTATATTATGAGTTTATGAGTTTTGATGTACCGAAGTTAGTTCGGAGTCCCGGATGTGATCACGGACATGACGAGGAGTCTCGAAATGGTCGAGACATAAAGATTGATATATTGGACGGCTATATTCGGACACCGGAAGTGTTCCGGGTGATTTCGGAGAAAACCGGAGAGTCGGAGGGTTACCGGAACCCCCCCCGGGAGAAGTAATGGGCCATATGGGCCTTAGTGGAGAGAGAGAGGGGCAGCCATAGGTGAGCCGCGCGCCTCCTCCCCTGGTCCGAATTGGACTAGGAGAGGGGGGGGGGGCGGCGCCCCCCTTTCCTTCTCCCTCCCCACTTCTTTCCCCCTCCTAGTAGGAGTCCTACTCCTACTAGGAGGAGGACTCCTCCTTGGCGCGCCATAGGGGCCGGCCGGCCTCCTCCCCTTGCTCCTTTATATACTGGGGCAGGGGGCACCCTATAGACAGACAAGTTGATCCACGTGATCATATTCTTAGCCGTGTGCGGTGCCTCCTTCCACCATAATCCTCGATAATATTGTAGCGGTGCTTAGGCGAAGCCCTACGACGGTAGTACATCAAGATCGTCATCACGCCGTCGTGCTGACGGAACTTTTCCCCGACACTTTGCTGGATCGGAGTCCGGGGATCGTCATCGAGCTGACGTGTGTTACAACTTGGAGGTGCCGTAATTTCGGTGCTTGATCGGCCGGGCCATGAAGACGTACGACTACATCAACTGCGTTGTGCTAACACTTCCGCTGTCGGTCTATAAGGGTACGTAGATCACACTCTCCCCTCTTGTTGCTATGCATCACCATGATCTTGCGTGTGCGTAGGAATTTTTTTTGAAATTACTACGTCCCCCAACAGCCACACCATCAATCGCATGTCTTCACTAGCCATCTCATACTTTGATTGATTGTTCCTCTAGAACTGTCAACCCAATTGTGAGAGGATTGAACCTAATGGATTGCCCTTAATTTTTGCCAAGGAAGTGGATGAGTCATTGCTGGAGGTCGAGGAGAGGAGCCCATGTCTCCGTGGTCGATTGAGAAGGGATCAAGATGATGAAGATCGGCAGCACTTGCAGGCATCCTCGCAGCGGCCAGCAACCAGCGGTGGTTCTGTATTGGTAGGAACACCACGTCCTCATGCTCAGTTCAACCAAGAAATTTGGCAAGGGAATGATAATTATGGATTTAAAAAGGAAGATTAGTTCCTGGTTGGTTTTTTTGCTTAATTCGAAAGTAGCCTCCCCTCATGTAATTGGCGAGGTCCCGTGGGGTATTTGTGGAAACAAATTATATATGTGTGTTTCAATTTTTTTGAGTGGACAAGTCGATGTTCTCGGCCAGTTGTTCGTCGATGTGAAGAAGCAACAGAAAATGCATCGTAGGCTGGGCTGGATAGTTGTTGTGCCTTCGGGGCCTAGCTGAGCATAGCTTATGGTTCGCGACCAGGACTGGGCTCTCGACCAAGTGGTCGGTTTGGCCACCTCCAGTCAAGAGCGATTCGGAGTTCGCGACTAATTCATTCACACGACAGCTTGGAAGGAACTACAGCCAGCGCAGCGTGTCGGCGGACAGTTGGATCAGTGGCGCCACAATACGCACATGCACGCTCCATCCTCTAGGTCACAGCGGCGCATCCCATCTCCCCATTCTCCCGCTATCCTGTCTCAAGCACTCCGTGTGCCACAAGGAGCGCAATAGCACAGTACCGTGCAAGGGCCATGGTGGAGGGGCGTTGCGCTGGACTATAGTTGGGTTTGGAAAGGTGGTGGATTGGAAGGGTGCCAGCAAGGTATGATTTTTTTTCTAAAAAAATTGTGTTTGTGTTACTATAAAATGTATAAATTTCACATTTTTTACAACCGTGTGAATTGTTTATTGTATATACATATACTATTTGGGTTTTTGCATCGTATTCTTTCTGTGTCAGAGTCCGCCCTACCACAAATTTTATCGGTCATCCCCCACCGATTTCGAGTTGTGATTGTTTCATGCCTGATGAAATGGAATGCCAAGTTAGAAAGTGTTATGTAAGTCAAATGATCCTTTAGTTGTTTCTATGGATTTATGGGTTGGTCCAGCAACCTATTTAGTGTTTCTTTGGATGTCATTTGTTGAATCTATAATAGTTGGCACGTCAAAAAAAATTTCAGGTCTGAGATTTCATATAGTTGTAGTTGTTTTAGTTATTCTATCGCCCATGCTTCCTTGACTTATATAGGAGCACGTTCTTCAAAAATCCACTAATTATCCCAAGCTCAAATGTGCTCGGAATGAACAGTAAAATAAAAAAAAATCAAAACAATTTGAATGTTTTTATTAACTTTGACAAATGTTTTGTATGCTGGCCAATTTTATCACTAAATAACATTCATGCAAGTCATGCTAAAAAACAAAATCAACACTCCAAATGGATTTCAAAAATAGCATTTTTGGAGCATCGATGTTATTTTGTTGTGCCACGACTTCGATGAACGTTCTTTCAAGATGAAAATTTGCAAACACACAAAACATTGTCAATGTTTGCCACAAAAAAATATCAGAATTGTTTGATTTTTTTCATTTTTATTGTTCATCGGGAAGAATTTGAGCTTGGGTGCAGATACTATACTTCCCATGTTCTTCCGCTTCTTCACATGTTCCTACCTATTTTAATGCAGTCGCAACACGACGTTAACTTTGGGGTAAATTCCAATGTCCCGCAGCAACGCACGGGGTTTCATCTAGTTCAATTAAAGCATAAGCCCACTTGCCAATTATATCATTAAGAATTGGCCTATTGTAGCGACCCGACCTCAAACGGTCAAGCCTCTGTGTATCCGTGCCATCCCTGGATCGGTATGCTGGCACACACAGTATATCAATGTATATATCAAAGTGCAATCACATGTATAAATAACGTAAAACTGATATATACCTCATAAGTCTCATTGGAAACAAACATAAGGGTGTGGAGTCCATCAACGCCAATGACAAGTTGAGTGTAGACCGTAACCCTACAACGTAACTCTTACTCGTCGTAGAAAATTCCTGCAACATAAGACGTTGCAGCCCTGTAGGTCAGTACATTGAATATACTGGCAAGTCACATCATAAAAATAATGAACCTATTTATACATGCAATTTGGCTGATGGAAGGCTCTAGGTTTAGTTTTTTTTTGCATAAAGCTAGTTTTGTCCCCTATAATAAAAGATATTATTCTACCACTACTATATAACATAGGATGAGTTGGTAAATCCAACTCAATCCATTCCCAAAGTTTCATTTAAAATCCAACTGTTTAATTAAGAGTGATGAGATCTCCCGACATTTCCACCACTAGATGCTCAAGTTGTCCGTAACCGGGGACACGGCTAATCGATTAGGTTTTAACACTCTGCAGAGGTTTGCGCACTTTTCCCCACAAGACTCGATCACCTCCCTTGAAATTCTCGCACTGTCTGGTGTTTGAGAACAGGATGACCGAGACATAATCTTTCGATAGTATTTCCCCTTAACCCACGGATAGACCGGTACACCTACATCATTCTACATCTGCTGCCCATCCCGGAAGGGGTCACACTAACTACTCAACTAAGCCAGAGCCCATATTGGCTTGTGGCTGCACACGTAAGCTTCTAGACATGAGAATACGATTGATCTCTTTGAGCCTGGGCGGCCGACCACTAGTGGTGCACCACCATGGATTAACCATGCATGCTCCCACTGTACTTTTCCACCATTCAAACCAAATACCGCCCAGGTAGTTCATTTACAAGTCTTGGTCCTGATTACTACTTTGTCACTCATGTCTCACCATGTTCGCTTCCCAAACCAAGTCTACATTTAGCGAGGCAAAAATAAGTTTACACGACGGTGATAAGGATGTATAGATCAGACCTACCTCAAATGAACTACTAGGTAACGGCATAGCCATCTGGCAACAACAAATCCTACCATGCAATCCTACCACAAAAGGACTAAGTGCATAATATAAAACATAAGTAATTGAAAGAATGGTCAAATGTGAACTTGCCTGGATACCGGTAGTTGAATTCTAAAGATCGATATTACTCGGCTTCGCACTCCGAACAGTCTATCGTCAAAGTAAAATAACATACATAAGCAATCATTCCAGAGAGCAATAACATGCAACACAACCGACTCGAAAAACCAAATGGGAAATCAGCACACATAACTTGCATGCAAATAATTCTAGGTGCAAAACAATAGGTGACATAAGGTGCAAAACCGTGATGTGATCTATCGTGCATATAAAGCATAGTACTAAAACTATCATAGATAGATCATAGTTGTGTGAAAAATGTGTGACAATGGTCCAAATGGTAGGGTTTGGCTATAGTGACACGGTGCAAAAAGAATCACATCAATCGGAGCTACGATTTAGGAGATATGGCCAGTTGAAGTTTGAATTCAAACCTGAATAAATTCAAATTTGAAATTGGCCAAAAGTTTTCAAAGCTGCTTCTCTGGATAAAGCTATTCGAGACGAACATTTTGCCGCTGGTTTCGTCGAATTTGGAGTTACGGTTAAAAAGATACAACCATTTGAAGTTTAGGGGCTAAACTGAAAACTCAGGGACTTGACTGTGAAAGTTTTATTCGTGACCAGGTCCCTGTCCACGTGGCGGCTTCCGGGTGTCTGAGCAGCGTTCGCGACTTAGGCTAAACGGCGAATGACCACTAAATAAAGGAAAACAACTACCGCGGCTAAACTAAAGAAAACCACAACCGGTTTTAATCAGAACCGTTCGGTTTAAACGAACCGCGGTTAACCGATCTAATACTAAATAAAAATAAAAATAAATGAAACAAACAGGAGGTTCGCTTACGGTGGCGACGACGACGAACAGGGACGGCGACGCTGGCTCGGGCGATGGACGGGGCGGCGCCTGCGGTGCTTTTCGGTGGCGGGGAAGGAGTCAAGGAGGTCGGGCGTGGCGTGGGCAGTCCGGTGGTGGAGGCGGGTGTCCTCGAGGGCGTCGGGGTTGTGCTGCGCGGGGACAACGGCTCCGTGCTCCGGCGAGGACGCAGGTCGTCGGGGCGGCGGTTCCGGCGAGACCTAGGCGGCGAAAACATGTCAATAAGATGCGCCTCGGCGAGTAACGAAGATTGACAAAAAACAGAGTGAAGGTAGGGGAGTCTACGGCGATGGAAAACTCCGGCGAGATACTCCGACTCCGGCGAGATCCAGCACGGCAGTGCGGCGGTTGCGAGGAGCTAGGGATGACGTGGAGTGGCAGAATGGAGAGGGGGGGTCACGGGGGTTTTATAGGCGCGAAGAGGGGCTCGGGGTCGCGGCGGATAGGCCTTATCCCGAGGCAATGGCGCCGGTGGTTGCGGGAGCGTGAGTGCGTGCTCTATCCGAGCGGAACGAGTGGAGGTTGAGGATGACGGGGCGGGGCGCTCCTGCAGCGGGCGCTGCGTGCGGACGAGTGAAGGGCGCTCGGGCGGCCTGGGACGGCCTGGCCGGTCGGGGCACTGGGCCAGCTGGCCAGTTGGCCAGTGGGCCGCGCGGCTGGGTGGCTGCTGGGCCGGCTGGCCAGCGCGTGCGTGCGTGTGTCTTTTTTTAACCGAAGATTAAACTAGCCGTAAAGAAATCAAGTGAACTCCTAAAAATACCAAGATAATTTCTAAAATTAACTTGGAATATCTATAGCACAGTGAACATTTATTCAAGCATAGAAGATTTTGAAAATAATTTTATAATGCAATAAATGCACTTTTGGCCAATATAATAAATACCAAATAAACTCCAACAACTCCAAATAATATTGTACTGATTTTTCCAACTCTTTTTTTATATTTGAGAAAGTCATTTTATCCCCTCTCTTTATTTTATAGAAATGATCTTGAAACTCCAAATGGAAATCATTTTTTTTCAAAAGTGATTCAAATAAATTTCAAAAGTGGTCCTCATCCCTCCCCACTCTATTTCATATATTTTGAAGAAGTCCTATTATCTTCTCTCATGAAAATCCTTGAGTGGCATAAAGTTTCTGAGTTGAAATACTTCAAATGGAATTCAAATCATTTTCAAACCCCTTTTCATTTCTTTAAATGGGAGAAGTCATATTATCTTCACTCTAAGGTCTTATGATGATATGACTTTGAATCCATGGAGATAAAAAAATGCAAGATGAAAGTTTTGGGAAAGTCCTTTTATTCCCTCTCATTCAACTTTCAAAAAGTTTCAATTTCCATTCAATTTCACACAATCAATCACACACACAATCAAACAAACAAACAAAATTATTTATTTAATATAACATTCCAAAATTTAAAATTTTGGGATGTTACACCTATGCAACATGTACTTAATGACATCGGTTTGACAAGCTACTATGCAAGCACTCGGCACTAGGTAATGTCTCAATTTTGGGCAAGCATAATATAATCAAAGGCATAATTTTTCGATAAATGTGTAGCTCGTCTCAGCGTCCAATAAACGCCGGCTCAAATAAGTAATAGCATGTTCCTTTCCTTCGGTCTTGATGCGGAGCATCCTACGGACATAACCATGTCAAGAGTCCGTTTGGCAAGTGACACGTGCGGCATCTACTTCGCATACACAAAGGTGAATCACCTCCTTTTCATGTGCTCACTTGACCCCTTTGAGGATGGTATACTACTTGACACTTCACCTGTGTGCATGCATAGGTATTGTCAGAGCTTCACGAATGTCGAGGAGGAGTGCAAGCGCCAAGGAACGACTACACCGTCCGCGAGGGAAGCGTGGAAGAGAAGACAGAAGAAAGGAGAAGAAGACGGAGTAGCTGCTGGAGTCAGGCTGGACGTCCGGACCTCCGTCCGGATCATCCGGGCTCAGCCGGATCATCCAGGTACCCCTCCGGATTATCCGGGTAATCCCGCATCCACGACAACCGAAGCTTGCAGGATCTCCTCGGCGGAGCCGGATCATCCGGACGATGCCCGGATCATCCGGATCATCCGGCCTATGCGTGCGCGCATGACTCGGGCCGAGGCCCATGTACCCGTTCCGCCCCCTCACTTACCCCTTCGTGGCCTAGACTATGAATAGACATCCTCCTCCCCATTTTTAGGGTTAGCAAATATGATAGCTCATTTGTATGCACTAGTACAGCGAGCTCCTAAACAAACGGTTTTTAACCCCTTTCCGCGATGGCATTTGGAACCGTCGCCAAGTGAGTGTGGGCGATAGGGGGTCCTTCCCACACGACCCAGGAACCGTCGGGGATATGCCCTCCTGGCACGCAGGCTCGGCAAAATGAGAACGTGTGCGACTGGCGAGCGCTCAAATACGGAAATACGTACAGTAGAGCTAAAAATACAATTATACGACGAAATTGTTTCCGGTCGCAAGTACATCCCACACAGTCGCTCCAAGGAAAACATTTTCATTCACAGGTACATCACAAAAAAAATTCCCGTTAAATCGTTTGCGTTATTGAATGTATCACACACGGTCCGTAGAAGAAACTGTGTGGCAAAGGCTCTCCATCACACACAGTTTTTATGTGGTAAACATTTGCGCAAGGTGGCCTAATGCAAACAGTTTTCAAAAGAAAGTCGTGTGTGATTGTTTATTGATCCAACATGGTTTATTTCTAGAAATTGTGTGCGTTGCCTGAGGTCATTGCCCACGATATTTTTTCAACAACCGTTTGCAATAGCAAAACCCAATTAGCAGGCTAATTCCCCGTTAGCAGGCTAATTATCCAATTATTCATAATCCATTTATTAATCTAATTGACATTTCATATTAAACACACAATATATTTCATTTTCATAATTGAAATACATCAGAGTACAATATCATATAGCTTCAGCACTCAGATACCCCATTACACAACTACACCAGGACCAAGTTTCACATGCAACATCTATAACCTTTCGAAATTAGCATCATAGACGGTACATAGACAGATGTATCTCATCTGGAAAACTGCTGAAGCAGAAGGCGAATATTGAGCCTTCATTGATGTTGAAGGTCTTTGTAACCTTAGGCCAGTGCCTGTGGATGATTGACCGTCCATCCTTCGTCCTCTTCAGGAACACTTCAATATTGAACCGTGGGTGTTGTATGAATACCTTCCTCGCCTCCTGACCATACAGGTGGTTTGAGAGGTAATCATCAGTGAACTGCTTTGGAAAGGCCTGAAAACAAGGATGTGCATAAATATCTTCTCTATATTGGAATGGGGCAAAGGAATAAAAAAGGCAAGGTATAATAGTCAGTACCATCTTGTAGTGAACTGATGTCTTCTTCATTGTGCAGACAAAGATCTTGTTGTTTTTTGTCGCTAATTTCTTTATCCTAACAATCTTTCTGAGTTTCTTGACTTGACTGATATTCATGGACAACTCATTTCCCCATATGCAAAAAGGGTCGAACAGCGAGTCAAAACCTCTGACAGCAGGACCTACATGTGCAAGACCAAATTGTTAAAAACCTAAATATTAGAATGGTTCCTGCAATTGCACAATAATGTGCTATTAGACAATAAACCATGCACGTGCTAACCTCAATTGTAAACCTCAGGGCTTCCCATTGTTTCCATGCAACACATATAAGATAGTTAGTCATCAGGTTAAGTAAGGGTTCGCATGCTATCCGTCAAATATGTTGATGAAAAATAAGCACATTGCAGATTCATCAGATTAATTCAAGCCACACGGAAAACCCATTTATCCAAACCAAGCATGATTAAGAACTAGGAAATATAGCACCTGTATATGTTTCTCATGTATTAAGTGCAGCCAAATTCGATTTATTCCTCACATGCACAACAATACAAAATTCTACCCATGACAATTGGACATCGCATTGCAGAATTGAACCAAGTAGTTAACTAAACACCACAACAAATGTGTAACGCCCCAAGACCGTTGCGCCAGGTGTCGTCCAGTTATTCGATGTTGTTGCCTTGTCATTCGCTTGCATGTTGCATCTTACCATGTCATCATGTGCATCGCATCATCATGTTTTCAAAACTTGCATCCGTCCGGGTTCCTCCAGTTCCGTCCGTTGTCCATTCTGAGCCCAGACACACTTGCACGCGCCCGCGGCACGTCCGAAATATTATTTTATATGTGGCCGGAAAATGTTCTCGGAATGGGTTGAAAGTTGGCATGCGGTGTTGTTAGGTTGTCAGTAGGCCTCCTGCCAAATTTCATCGCATTCGGAGTCCGTTTGATGCCTCAACGGATAACTATAGCGACATTATAGTCGGTCAAATCGTCGGACGTTTTCGGTCTCTGGAAGCAGTCGCTGGGCCTCCCTCTTTTCTCTTCTCTCAGCCTGAGGCCTTCTGCACAACCCACTACCACTCACCGTCAGGCCCTACCTAACCTCTCTCGTTAGCCCACGGCCCTCCTCGCGCGCGCGTCCGAAAAGTTGTCCCGGACCCGACTCGGACTGTCGCTACCATTGTGTCCGGATCATCCCCAAGCATCTACAAAACATCTCCGTTTTGTTAATTGGACTCCCTAGCTATTTTAATCGCGATCGTCCGATTTCGATCGGAGGGACGAGGTAGCCCCTAACCTAATCTGTGATGTATATATACTCCACTCCTAGTCTATTTTGGACAAACCCTAACTTCTAGGGAGTTTGTCCCATCGCCGCCGCCGCCACTACACCAAATTCCCCCTCGGGATCCTTCCCCTCGGTCGCCGCTGCATCCTCCTCGTTTTTCTCAGCCACCCAACCAGATCCACTCCTCCTGTCTTCCTAGAGATCCACCTCCTCCTTCCCCGAAGCTCCTCCTCTGCTTTCTCCTCGAACCCGTAGCAGCAGCGGAGCAGGAGCCCTCGCGCCCGAGCCTCACCGACCCTGCAGGCCGCGCCCTCCGGCGACCCCGCCGCCGGCGGCCACGACCAGGACCGGCCTCGTCCCGTTTCTCTCCTCCTCCTAATTTTTCCTCTCTCAATCTCACGGTGGCCCTCTCTCTCTCTCCTTCCCAGGAACGAGCAGGAGCTCGCTGAAGCCCCACGGCGTCGCCGCCGTCGTTTTGCTTCGTCCGGTAGCCTCCGAGCAAGCGCCACCGCCGGATCTGCTCGAGCCCGCCTCGCCTTGCGCCTCAAGTCCCGCGTCCGCCGTGGCCGTGGAGCATTTCGGCGTTGTTCTCGCCTCCCTGCAGGAACCGAACTGCGCCGCCTCCCTTGCTCCAGCTCCGCCGCTGCGTTCGCCTTCACCAAGACCTGTCGCCGCCGCGCCCAGTTCCTCTGCCTCCTCTGCTTCTTCCTCAAGCCCGCAAGGGAAACGAGCACCGCGCCGCGCCCTCCTTCCATCCCCGCCGCCGCGCCCTGCTTCTTCCTCCTCCTCGAGGAGATGCCCCTCGCCTCGAGCTCCAGCGCTACAAGGCCGCCTTCTGCAGTTCGTTTTCGCCGGAATTCCCCAACACCAGCAGGTCACCGCACCTCTTCTCCGTCGCCTCCTGCCTATCTCTCTCTCACCGGACTCCCTCTGTCTCCTCTGTAACAGAGCCGTCGCCCGAGAGACTCCTCGTCCGCTGCCACCTTCAACCAACGCCGCCGGCGCCCCCAAGTTCCCTGCCATTGACGCCGCCTCCTTCAGGTCGCTGCGCCCCGCTCGCCAAGTCCCACGACACGCACGCGAGGACGGTGACCGCGGGGAAGAGTTTGCCCGCGCCTGGACCCGCTCGTTCCCCGTTGACCGCGCACGTCGCCCGATTGGGCCAGATCCGCGCGTGGGCCTCCTTGCCTCGCCGAGGCCCAGCGCCCTGCCGGTCTCCCTTCGCCACCGACTGACCCATAAGGCCTGGTGAGCAGCCCCCTGTTCTTGTGCACTGTTGGGCCGGCCCCGTGTATCGGCCCAGTTCCTGTTTTTTTTTAGATCTGCGTTTTTAGTATTTTTTTCCAGAGACAACAGTTTTGCAGAAAACCCCCTAAAATCCATACATCTAATAACTAATTAACCGTGCATCGGATTAAAACAATTTATATATGAAATATGCTTAGTTTTTCATCTATTTTCATAATATGTCATTTCCATTCATGTTCAAAAGGTTTAAAATGATGTTTGGTTAAATTTGCTCCTATGCCATGTTAAAATGCTTTTATTCATAACTAAATAACCGTAGCTCCATTTTAAATAAAATTTATATGTAAATGGGGTAGAAAAATGCCTAGTTTAACATGGTGTACTCACTTTGCATGTTTAACAACCCTAAAATTATGTTTAGGGCAGAACAGTTACAAACCTAAAATATGCACATGAGGAGTTTCCGGACTTGTTGTTTTGTTGTTCCGGCCTCATTTAAACTTGACTAGATAGGTAGTTTTACTTTGCTTCACCCTCTTGCCATGTTTTAACAACATTTAATATTGTTGGGTACATAAAGGAGATCGAACTAAATAACTTGAATGTGGTGTTTCATCAATATGCAACGGAGTTGCATATTGAGCTCCACTTAATTTGTAGGGTTGTTTGTGCACTTTGCCGTGCCATGCCTCATTAAACCAGACATGCATAATACTTGTTTGCGCATCGTGCCATGTTCATGTGTTGGTTGTTTACTATGTTGTTTGCTTCTTTCCGGTGTTGCTTCTTCGGGTTGGTTCCGATTACGTTGCGTTTGTGAGGATCCGTTCATCTACGTCCGTTTGTCTTCTTCATGGACTCGTTCTTCTTCCTTGCAGGATTTCAGGCAAGATGACCATACCCTAGAAATCACTTCTATCTTTGCTTGCTAGTTGCTCGCTCTTTTGCTATGCCTATGCTGCGATACCTACCACTTGCTTATCATGCCTCCCATATTGTTAAACCAAGCCTCTAACCCACCTTGTCCTAGCAAACTGTTGTTTAGCTATGTTACCGCTTTGCTTAGCCCCTCTTATAGCGTTGTTAGTTGCAGGTGAAGATTGAAGTTTGTTCCTTGTTGGAACATGGATATTTTTGTTGGGATATCACAATATCTCTTATTTAATTAATGCATCTATATACTTGGTAAAGGGTGGAAGGCTCGGCCTTATGCCTAGTGTTTTGTTCCACTCTTGCCGCCCTAGTTTCCGTCATATCGGTGTTATGTTCCCGGATTTTGCGTTCCTTACGCGGTTGGGTTATAATGGGAACCCCTTGACAGTTCGCCTTGAATAAAACTCTTCCAGCAAGGCCCAACATTGGTTTTACCATTCACCGCCTAGCCTTTTTCTTTCCCTTGGGTAGGCCTGCCCAAGGGTCATCTTTATTAAACCCCTGGGCCAGTGCTCCTCTAAGTGTTGGTCCAAACTGAGCGATGTCCGGAGCTACCAGGGGCAACTCTGGGCTGGCCCACCCGACGTCTGGCTCATCCGGTGTGCCCTGAGAACGAGATATGTGCAGCTCCTATCGGGATTTGTCAGCACATCTAGGTGGCTTTGCTGGTCTTGTTTTACCATTGTCGAAATGTCTTGTAACCGGGATTCCAAGCCTGATCGGGTCTTCCCGCTAGAAGGAATATCCTTCGTTGACCGTGAGAGCTTGTGATGGGCTAAGTTGGGACACCCCTACAGGGATTTGAACTTTCGAAAGCCGTGCCCGTGGTTATGGGCAGATGGGAATTTGTTAATGTCCGGTTGTAGAAAACCTAAAGTTGACCTTAATTAAAATGCATCAACCGCGTGTGTAACCGTGATGGTCTCTTCTCGGCGGAGTCCGGGAAGTGAACACGTTGGTGGAGTTATGTTTGACATAGGTTGTTATAGGATCACTTCTTGATCATAGTTTCTCGACCGCGCTTTGCCTTCTCTTCTCGCTCTCTTTTGCGTATGTTAGCCACCATATATGCTAGTCGCTTGCTGCAGCTCCACATCATACCTTTACCTTACCCATAAGCTTAAATAGTCTTGATCGCGAGGGTGTGAGATTTCTGAGTCCCGGTGACTCACAGATACTTCCAAAACCAATTTGCAGGTGCCGATGATACCGTGCAGGTGACGCCACTGAGCTCAGGAGGAGCTCGATGAAGATCTTGTCCTTTGTGTTGTTTTGTTCTAGTTGATCAGTAGTGGAGCCCAGTCGGGATGATCGGGGATCTGTGTAGCTTTTGGGGTAGTCTTCTTGTATTTTGGGTTCCCTAGTCGGACCTTGATTGTATTTGGATGATATAATGCTTTATTCATATATTGTGTGAAGTGGCAATTGTAAGCCAACTATGTATCTCTTTCCCTTATGTATTACATGGGTTGTGTGAAGATTACCTCACTTGCGACATTGCTTTCAATGCGGTTATGCCTCTAAGTTGTGCTTCGACACGTGGGAGATATAGCCGCATCGAGAGCGTTACAAGTTGGTATCAGAGCCTTCCCTGACCTTAGGAGCCCCCTGCTTGATCGAATCACTGGCGATATTGAGTCTAGAAATGTTTTGAGTCATTTAGGATTATATATATATCGGATAGTTTAGGAATTCTTTTTACTCCTCAGTCCCTTCATCTCTCTGGTAAGGCATCCTGACATAGAGTTTTGACTCTTCTCTTCTCAAATTTCACTAAAAAAAATTTAGGATCACGCGGGTATCTTGGAATCATTCCGATGGTTTTGTGACGAGAACATTGTTCTTGGTGCCTCCTGTCATTTAGGGGTTGTGGCAGTGTCCCGGGGAGTTGAGCTCCGAGGTGTTGTCGTCACAATTTTATCGTTGCAGTTCTGGATTACCTGAGATAGTTTCGCCGACATCGAAAATCTCTTTTATGCAGTTGTTGGTGAGATAACCTCGACGCCACCCAGTACTGGGGCGGGAGTTCGGGAGTATTGCCATAACTTGTATAACGGATGCTTTTCGAAGGTTGAGGTAGACGATTTCCGAAGGTATCTTGGTTATGTGTTGAAGGATGGATACAGCTGGATGTAGGATTTGCTAGTTTTGGGTGAGATATTATGCTTCCCCTGTATCCCCAACACCTGATTGCATAACCGGGAAAATTTCAGGAGTTTATAAGTGGGAATTCAAGTAGCTCCCAGGATATCTTTCTGACAGATGTATGATATGAAATTGGGGTTCGACGTCTAGTGGTCCGCCTATCCACGGTTGGATTTACAGTGGTCTCGTTGTGTCTTAAAGAGTCCTTTGCTATGCCGACTCGGGGACGCTTTGTATGTCATTTGCACTGCCTTGTACATGATGTTGCTGTAAGATCGAGCCCGTGTAGGCCCCACCACGAAAACTTCGGACGAAATCTCTATCATATGTTTGTTCCGGCTTATTTTGCAAGCCAATCCTTTGTTTTGTTTTGAGCTGTGGTATTCGAGTTGCTTCAGAGACAAATGTGGATTCCATCTCTTTCCTAAGCGGCGTTCTCATATTTCTATGTGGATACTAATCCTTCATGATAATCGAGATTGTCATGTTAATCCTTTTCGACCGGTGTGCTTCTCTTCAAGGGGATCCGATCATTTTAACATCGCAAGATCACCTCTCGGTTTTCTCAACGATGTTTGTTTCATCCGTCTCCAAGTTGCCTTTGTTTTTCCCGCCCACCCGTCCTTTTTCCTCAAGGACTCAGATGTCTTAATCAAGCATCCATCTTATGGATGTGAAGTCTCTCCATTCTTTTCCGTCAATGTTCTTATCCGGTGATTCTCAGGAAGATTCTAACGGAGCTTCAAGTTCGTCACTCTTCACTCGTTCTCTTCTCCGGTGGATTCAAATCAATCTTTTGGTGTTTGATCATATTCTTTGCCTTATTTCAAATGTCTTCTCTCGCCGGTGCACCTCTCAATCATTAACTTTTCGTTATTCATTTGTTCCGGAGTGCTGAAGATATCTCGAAGATTCGTGTTTCCACTCTGCTTTCATTCAAGTTATTTTGAGGTCCTATCGTATTCAATCCATTTAATTCAACCGGTGCAATCTCTCCTTCAAATCGTTCAACGGTGTATCTTTTGAGTGGGCCCTAACCCACAGGTCTTTTCCCATGATCTTACCTGACTCTTCTCTTTTCCCGGCGTTACTCTCAAATTCTTTTCCAAGTTTGACGTAAGAATGAATTTTTCGTCAGTCAAATGCTTTTCTCCAAGATCTTTCAAATTCTTTTCATCGTTGGTTCAACTTTTCCATTCATCTTTATTCCGGAGTATCTCAACAATTTGGTGGTGTTTCTCGTCGTAATTCTCAGATTTCGATGACCGAAGAAGAGTTTTTCCTCAAAATCTTAACCATTCTCTCAGTGATGCGTAGTTCAAACTTGTTGCCATCCCCTCATAATTGTTTTTGATTGTGGGAATTCTTTTCACCTATCCAGTGCAAATTCAGGAGTCTTTTCAGTTTGATTCTCCGGAGGCCATCATCTCATTATTATTCATTTCAGCTGGCAGCTCTCATTCTCCAAATCTTACCGGTGCATCATTCAAATATTCTTTAATCAATTCATGATCTCTCCGTTCCCTTGTATCTAAATCCTCTCAAGTATCTTCGTGCTTTTTATAATTCTTCCCGGTGATTCATTATCTTTTATTCGTTCTTTTTCAATCCTGACGGTGGTTCTTCCAAGATTCTTCTTCCTTCATTTATCATATCAATGTATTTGTTGTTTTTCTATCCTACCGGTGACTTGTTGAAGACTTTCTCAAGTTGGCGCTATATCTATCTTAATCCTTTCTAAGAGAGTAAGTAGTATGCCAAATCCATTGTTTGTCATCAATTTAATTGGTGAAGGATACGCATAACATAATTCTTACTCTTGTTTCACTTAAGTGATTAATTCCTTATTCTGGAGGTTCATCAAATTCTCGATTCAAGTTGTCCATCTTTCTTTTCCGGAGCTCAAAGTTATTTCAATTATCATTCCAAAATCCATCAAATCATTGCAAGGATTCTACTTGTGTTTTCGACCTCTCTTTCCTTTCATTTGATCATTCTTTTCTTACCGGAGATCATCATGGAGGTTCTACATGATGGTTCATAAAGGATTTATTTCCTTCTAGAAGTTGTCATCGAGATTCTTTTTTAAGGAGCTCAAGTATTCTTCATCTTGCAATCTGGAGTGCAATTCTTTCTTCCATATCAATAGAGGTGATATTATATCGTTCTTGATAATTTGAATTCATGTTTCATGATTCACATGTTGTCAAGAATGAGGTATTTAAACCCATCACTTTCTTCATTGGAATTATCTTGGGTTATATTTCACCTAAAGCTTTCCTTTAAGGATTGTCACTCTTATGGTGTTTATCAATGATCCAAGTTCTTCATTTATCCTCCCGGTGAGATAACTTCTCGTCCCCTTGTTCTTATCAATCCAATTCTTTTCCCGTGAGTGGCAGAAATTTCACCTCATAGTTTTGGAGTTCTCCATAAGCCCACTATCAAGCATATCCTTTTTTTTTCAACAACTCCGTTCGACCCTTCTCCTAAGGATGCTTGTCAAGCTCTTTCGAGGAAGAAGATGTTGTTTTCTCCTCAGTTCATTCCTTTCCATTCTCTCTTTTCTTCCGAAGGCATTGTGTTGCTGCTCTCTTCAAACCTTCTTATTGTTCTTGGCAGGATCTTGTTCTTTTCATGCCTATCCATTTAAATGGAGTGTTGTGCCTTTTTGCTCAAGTTCTTTTTGCCTTGTCAAGCCTTGCATCCCTCCTCTACCG
The DNA here is from genome assembly GCF_003073215.2 of Triticum urartu. Taxonomy (NCBI): domain Eukaryota; kingdom Viridiplantae; phylum Streptophyta; class Magnoliopsida; order Poales; family Poaceae; genus Triticum; species Triticum urartu. Next base: position 228,712,118 of record NC_053022.1, read on the forward strand.
GAGCGCTGCCCAAAGTTGTTCTTCCGTGTTCCTCTTTGCTAACGGAGTGCTTTCAACTTCATTTATCTCTGTTGTATTCTTTTCTCGAAATGGTTTAACCTTTTCAAGGTTCTTTGGTTTCACTCATTGGTCAAAGAAGCAACTTAGTTTTACCTCTTCTATTTCCCTTCCATTTTCCCTCCGGTGCCATTCTAGATCTCGGGACGAGATCCTCTCGTAGTGGTGGAGTGTTGTAACGCCCCGAGACTGTTGCGCCAGGTGTCGTCCAGTTATTCGATGTTGTTGCCTTGTCATTCGCTTGCATGTTGCATCTTACCATGTCATCATGTGCATTGCATCATCATGTTTTCAAAACTTGCATCCGTCCGGGTTCCCCCAGTTCCGTCCGTTGTCCGTTCTGAGCCCACACACACTTGCACGCGCCCGCGGCACGTCCGAAATATTATTTTATATGTGGCCGGAAAATGTTCTCGGAATGGGTTGAAAGTTGGCATGTGGTGTTGTTAGGTTGTCAGTAGGCCGCCTGCCAAATTTCATCGCATTCGGAGTCCGTTTGATGCCCCAACGGATAACTATAGCGACATTATAGTCGGTCAAATCGTCGGACGTTTTCGGTCTCTGGAAGCAGTCACCGGGCCTCCCTCTTTTCTCTTCTCTCAGCCCGAGGCCTTCTGCACAACCCACTACCACTCACCGTCAGGCCCTACCTAACCTCCCTCGTCAGCCTGCGGCCCTCCTCGCGCGCGCGTCCGAAAAGTTGTCCCAGACCCGACTCGGACTGTCGCTACCGTTGTGTCCGGATCATCCCCAAACATCTACAAAACATCTCCGTTTTGTTAATTGGACTCCCTAGCTATTTTATTATAGCTATTTTATTCGCGATCGTCCGATTTCGATCGGAGGGACGAGGTAGCCCCTAACCTAATCTGTGATGTATATATACTCCACTCCTAGTCTATTTTGGACAAACCCTAACTTCTAGGGAGTTTGTCCCATCGCCGCCGCCGCCACTACACCAAATTCCCCCTCGGGATCCTTCCCCTCGGTCGCCGCCGCATCCTCCTTGTTTTTCTCAGCCACCCAACCAGATCCACTCCTCATGTCTTCCTAGAGATCCACCTCCTCCTTCCCCGAAGCTCCTCCTCTGCTTTCTCCTCGAACCCGTAGCAGCAGCGGAGCAGGAGCCCTCGCGCCCGAGCCTCACCGACCCTGCAGGCCGCGCCCTCCGGCGACCCCGCCGCCGGCGGCCACGACCAGGACCGGCCTCGTCCCGTTTCTCTCCTCCTCCTAATTTTTCCTCTCTCACTCTCACGGTGGCCCTCTCTCTCTCTCCTTCCCAGGAACGAGCAGGAGCATTTCGGCGTTGTTCTCGCCTCCCTGCAGGAACCGAACTGCGCCGCCTCCCTTGCTCCAGCTCCGCCGCTGCGTGCGCCTTCACCAAGACCTGTCGCCGCTGCGCCCAGTTCCTCTGCCTCCTCTGCTTCTTCCTCAAGCCCGCAAGGGAAACGAGCACCGCGGCGCACCCTCCTTCCATCCTCGCCGCCGCGCCCTGCTTATTCCTCCTCCTCGAGGAGATGCCCCTCGCCTCGAGCTCCAGCGCTACAAGGCCGCCTTCTGCAGTTCGTTTTCGCCGGAGTTCCCCAACACCAGCAAGTCACCGCACCTCTTCTCTGTCGCCTCCTTCCTATCTCTCTCTCACCGGACTCCCTCTATCTCCTCTGTAACAGAGCCGTCGCCCGAGAGACTCCTCATCCGCTGCCACCTTCAACCAACGCCGCCGGCGCCCCCAAGTTCCCTGCCATTGACGCCGCCTTCTTCAGGTCGCTGCGCCCTGCTCGCCAAGTCCCACGACACGCACGCGAGGACGGTGACCGTGGCGAAGAGTTTGCCCGCGCCTGGACCCGCCCGTTCCCCGTTGACCGCGCACGTCGCCCGATTGGGCCAGATCCGCGCGTGGGCCTCCTTGCCTCGCCGAGGCCCAGCGCCCTGCCGGTCTCCCTTCGCCACCGACCGGCCCATAAGGCCTGGTGAGCAGCCCCCTGTTCTTGTGCACTGTTGGGCCGGCCCCGTGTATCGGCCCAGTTCCTGTTTTTTTTTAGATCTGCGTTTTTAGTATTTTTTTCCAGAGACAACAGTTTTGCAGAAACCCCCCTAAAATTCATACATCTAATAACTAATTAACCGTGCATCGGATTAAAACAATTTATATATGAAATATGCTTAGTTTTTCATCTATTTTCATAATATGTCATTTCCATTCATGTTCAAAAGGTTTAAAATGATGTTTGGTTAAATTTGCTCCTATGCCATGTTAAAATGCTTTTATTCATAACTAAATAACCGTAGCTCAATTTTAAATAAACTTTATATGTAAATGGGGTAGAAAAATGCCTAGTTTAACATGGTGTACTCACTTTGCATGTTTAACAACCCTAAAATTATGTTTAGGGCAGAACAGTTACAAACCTAAAATATGCACATGAGGAGTTTCCGGACTTGTTGTTTTGTTGTTCCGGCCTCATTTAAACTTGACTAGATAGGTAGTTTTACTTTGCTTCACCCTCTTGCCATGTTTTAACAACATTTAATATTGTTGGGTACATAAAGGAGATCGAACTAAATAACTTGAATGTGGTGTTTCATCAATATGCAACTCCGTTGCATATTGAGCTCCACTTAATTTGTAGGGTTGTTTGTGCACTTTGCCGTGCCATGCCTCATTAAACCGGACATGCATCATACTTGTTTGCACATCGTGCCATGTTCATGTGTTGGTTGTTTACTATGTTGTTTGCTTCTTTCCGGTGTTGCTTCTTCGGGTTGGTTCCGATTACGTTGCGTTTGTGAGGATCCGTTCATCTACGTCCGGTTGTCTTCTTCATGGACTCGTTCTTCTTCCTTGCGGGATTTCAGGCAAGATGACCATACCCTAGAAATCACTTCTATCTTTGCTTGCTAGTTGCTCGCTCTTTTGCTATGCCTATGCTACGATACCTACCACTTGCTTATCATGCCTCCCATATTATTAAACCAAGCCTCTAACCCACCTTGTCCTAGCAAACCGTTGTTTGGCTATGTTACCGCTTTGCTCAGCCCCTCTTATAGCGTTGTTAGTTGCAGGTGAAGATTGAAGTTTGTTCCTTGTTGGAACATGGATATTTTTGTTGGGATATCACAATATCTCTTATTTAATTAATGCATCTATATACTTGGTAAAGGGTGGAAGGCTCGGCCTTATGCCTAGTGTTTTGTTCCACTCTTGCCGCCCTAGTTTCCGTCATATCGGTGTTATGTTCCCGGATTTTGCGTTCCTTACGCGGTTGGGTTATAATGGATACCCCTTGACAGTTCGCCTTGAATAAAACTCTTCCAGCAAGGCCCAACATTGGTTTTACCATTCGCCACCTAGCCTTTTTCTTTCCCTTGGGTAGGCCTGTCCAAGGGTCATCTTTATTAAACCCCCGGGCCAGTGCTCCTCTGAGTGTTGGTCCAAACTGAGCGATGTCCGGAGCTACCAGGGGCAACTCTGGGCTGGCCCACCCGACGTCTGGCTCATCCGGTGTGCCCTGAGAACGAGATATGTGCAGCTCCTATCGGGATTTGTCGGCACATCTGGGTGGCTTTGCTGGTCTTGTTTTACCATTGTCGAAATGTCTTGTAACCGGGATTCCGAGCCTGATCGGGTCTTCCCGCTAGAAGGAATATCCTTCGTGGACCGTGAGAGCTTGTGATGTGCTAAGTTGGGACACCCCTGCAGGGATTTGAACTTTCGAAAGCCGTGCCCGTGGTTATGGGAAGATGGGAATTTGTTAATGTCCGGTTGTAGAAAACTTGAAGTTGACCTTAATTAAAATGCATCAACCGCGTGTGTAACCGTGATGGTCTCTTCTCGGCAGAGTCCGGGAAGTGAACACGGTGGTGGAGTTATGTTTGACATAGGTTGTTATAGGATCACTTCTTGATCATAGTTTCTCGACCGCGCTTTGCCTTCTCTTCTCGCTCTCTTTTGCGTATGTTAGCGCTAGTCGCTTGCTGCAGCTCCACATCATACCTTTACCTTACCCATAAGCTTAAATAGTCTTGATCGCGAGGGTGTGAGATTGCTGAGTCCCCGTGACTCACAGATACTTCCAAAACCAATTTGCAGGTGCCGATGATACCGTGCAGGTGACGCCACTGAGCTTAGGAGGAGCTTGATGAAGATCTTGTCCTTTGTGTTGTTTCGTTCTAGTTGATCAGTAGTGGAGCCCAGTCGGGACGATTGGGGATCTGTGTAGCTTTTGGGTAGTCTTCTTGTATTTTGGGTTCCATAGTCGGACCTTGATTGTATTTGGATGATATAATGCTTTATTCATGTATTGTGTGAAGTGGCGATTGTAAGCCAACTATGTATCTCTTTCCCTTATGTATTACATGGGTTGTGTGAAGATTGCCTCACTTGCGACATTGCTTTCAATGCGGTTATGCCTCTAAGTCATGCTTCGACACGTGGGAGATATAGCCGCATCGAGGGCGTTACAAAATGAACCAACATTAACTAAGCACCACATTGCACAATATAACATACTCCTAATAGAAGATCAGACAGTTAACCAAACAGTTAACTATAGCCAATTGTAGCAATTGTATTTGTTTCTCATGTATTTACTATAGTCAAATTCAATTTATTCCTCACATGGTATACAATAACAAAATGCACCCACAACTATTGAACATCGCATTGCAGAATTGAACCAAACAGTTAACTAAACACCACAACACAAATGAACCAAACGTTAACTGAGCACCACATTGCACAATGTATAACAAAACCAAGCATGCTTGACAACTTGGAAATATAGCAATTGTATCATTTCTCATGTATTTTGTAAAGATAAATTCGATTTATTTCTCACATGGAAGACAATACAAAATTGCAGCCTGAAGATTTATTTCTGTATATATAAGAGGTTTTGGCGTCGAGAATAAGTCAGGGGGGTCTCCGGGCTGTCCACGAGGTAGGCGGTGCGCCCAGGGAGGTGGGCGCGCTTCCCACCCTCGTGGGCAGCCTGGGACTCTTCTGGCCTAACTCTTTTACTCCTTGGCCTTCTTCTGGTACAAAAATAAGCTCCGTCAAGTTTCAGGTCAATTAGACTCCGTTTGGTTTTCCTTTTCTGTGATACTCTAAAACAAGAAAAAAGCAGAAACTGGCACTGGGCTCTAGGTTAATAGGTTAGTACCAAAAACCATATAAAATAGCGTATAAATGCATATAAAACATCCAAGGTTGATAATATAATAGCATGAATACTTCATAAATTATATATACATTGGAGACGTATCAGCATCCCCAAGCTTAATTCCTGCTCGTCCTCGAGTAGGTAAATGATAAAAGAAATAATTTATGAAGTGTGAATGCTAGCAAGTGCATAAGTTTCATCAATGATAGTTCCAATCACCTTTTCTAGCATCATTATATATCATAACAATAGCTCATTTTCATAAAACTTTTCATGATCAAGTAACAAGCTATTCACATGTTAAAGTCTAGATCATAAACTTTCTTGAAACTAACAAACTATATTCTTAGTCATCAAACAATTGCAATTCATCTTATTTTCAGGAAGGGTCTATATCAGAGCTTTGATATAGAAAACTCCACATACCCAACTATCATTTAATCTTTCACAATTGCTAACAGTCACGTGATATTTATGGGTTCAAAGCTTTAATCAGACACAGAGAAAGATAGGGGCTTATAGATTCGCCTCCCAACCTTTTACCTCAAGGGTAATGTCAACAATAATAGTTTATGATAACTTACATCCAATTGGATATATATATATATATATATATATATATATATATATCAGGATCTTTCCAACACAATGTGCTTGCCAAAGGATAAAATGTAAAAAGGAAAGGTGAAGATCACCATGACTCTTGCATAAGGGTAGAAGATAAAAGTAAAAGATAGGCCCTTCGCAAAGGGAAGCGGAGGTTGTCATCCGCTTTTATTGTTGAATGCACAAAATTTTAATGCAAAAGAACGTCATTTTATATTGCCACATGTGATATGGACCTTTATTATGCAGTCCGTCACTTTTATTTCTTCCACATCACAAGATCGTATAAAGCTTATTTTCTCCACATTAATAGATCATACATATTTAGAGGGCAATTTTTATTGCATGCACCGATGACAACTTACTTGAAGGATCTTACTCAATCCGAGTAGGTACGTATGGTGGACTCTCATGGCAAAACTGGTTTAAGGAATGTTTGGAAGCACAAGTAGTATCTCTACTTGGTGCAACGAATTTGGCTAGCATGAGGGGGGAAAGCAAGCTCAACATGTTGGATGATCCAAGACAATATACTTTATTCCGGATATAAGAAAACATAACCCATTACGTTGTCTTCCTTGTCCGACATCAACCTTTTAGCAAGTCATATTTTAATGAGTTCTCACAATTACAAAAGATGTCCAAGATAGTATATTTATATGTGAAATCTCTCTTCCTTCAATATTCTTTCATGAATTGTTCAAGTGACCAATTCTACGTTTGCTAACTTTCAATAAGTTTACTACCTATACTTATTCTGTGTGAAGTCATTACTCCCCATGGTATAAGCATATGAAACATATATAAATTCAGATTTATGATATTCAATTCATTCAACCATTTACTCATAGGATATATGTGAAGCACATGAGTAAATGACAAACTACTCCAAAAAGATATAAGTGAAGGACACTGAGTAGTCAAATAATTAACTAGCCATGGGAGGATTCCTTTTTCATTCAAGATTTCAGATCCAATGATTTTATTCAAACAGCAAGTAAAATTGAAAATACGCTCCAAGCAAAACACATATCATGTGACGAATAAAAATATAGCTCCGAGTAAGGTATACCGATAATTTTGAAGACGAAAGAGGGGATGCCTTCCAGGGAATCCCCAAGCTTAGGCGCTTGAGTCTTCCTTGAATATTACCTTGGGGTGCCTTGGGCATCCCCAATCTTAGGGTCTTTACACTCCTTATTCTCCTCATATCGATATCTCACCCAAAGCTTGAAAACTTCAACCACACAAAACTTAATGGAACTTTGTGAGATAGGTTAGTATGATAAAGAGTAAACCATTCACTTTGGTACTGTCAAAGACAAGGCTCATAATTGTTCTTACACAATGCCTACTGTACCATATCATTTCTACAATTTAATTGAGAAATATAAGTCATAGAAACTAGAAAACAAGCAAACTATGCAATGAAAACAGAATCTGTCAGAAACAGAACAGTCTGTAAGGATCTGAACACCAACCATACTTAGGCTACTCCAAAAATTCTGAAATAAATTGGCGGACGTGAGGAATTTGTCTATTAATCTTCTTAAAAAAGAATCAACTCAATCTCACTCTTCTGTAAAAAATGGCAGCTAATCTCGTGAGCGCAAAGTTTCTGTTTTTTTACAGCAAGATCACATTAACTTTCACCCAAGTCTTCCCAAAGGTCTTACTTGGCACTTTATTGAAACAAAAGCTATAATACATGATTACTAAATTATCTTAATCATGAGAACACACAAAAACAGTAAGGGTAAATATTGGGTTGTCTCCCAACAAGCACTTTTCTTTAATGCCTTTTAGCTAAGCATGATGATTTCAATGATGCTCACATAAAAGATAAGAATTGAAACATAAAGAGAGCATCATGAAGAATATGATTAGAACATTTAAACCTAACCCGCTTCCTATGCCTAGGGATTTTGTGAACACACAATTTATAGGAACAAGGATCAACTAGCATAGGAAGGAAAAACAAGGATAACTTCAAAACTTTAAGCACATAGAGAGGAAACTTGATATTATTGTAACTCCTACAAGCATATATTCCTCCCTCATAATAATTTTCGGTAGCATCATGAATGAATTCAACAATATAACAATCCAACAAAGCATTCTTTTCATCATCTACAAGCATAGAAATTTTACTACTCTCTACATAAGCAAAATTCTTCTCATTCGAAAGAGTGGAATCATTACTAACTAAAGTTGACACTCTTCCAGATCCACCTTAGATTATAGTATTATTCATACCCCAAAATATATAAGTGAATTTCATGGAGCATTCTACAATTAATATAGACTAACCAATATCCAAGCTCAAAATATATAAGTGAAGCACACGAAGCATTCTATAAAACCATACTCAGAAGATTATAGTGAGGCACAAAGAGCAATTCTATAAGATCATACTTGAAAGACATAAGTGAAGTACACGAAGCATTCTATAAATCAATGAAGGGCTATATCATACTAGCATGGTTCATAAAGAAAAAACAAAAAACACAAAGGACACAAATCATGCGAACAAAACAAAAACCGAGGTATACCGATAATTGTTGAAGAAGAAAGATGTGATGCCAACCGGGGCATCCCCAAGCTTAGATGCTTGAGTATCCTTAGAATATTTACTTGGGGTGCCTTGGGCATCCCCAAGCTTGAGCTCTTGCCTCTCTTTATTCTTCTCACATTGGTAACTCCTCGTTCTTCGAACACTTCATCCACACAAAACTTTGTGAGATCCGTTAGTATAATAAAGCAAATCACTACCTTTAGGTAATGTTTCAAACTCATTCCAATTCCATATTAGAACTATATCTACTGTATTCCAACTTCTCTATGGTTTATACCCTCTGATACTAGCCATAGATGCATCAAAATAAGCAAACAACACACGAAAACAGAATCTGTCTAAAATAGGACAGTCTCTAGTAATCTGAAAATTTAGTAAACTTCTGTAACTCCAATAATTATGAAATAAATTTGAAAATTTGAGAGATTTATACATAAGTAATGTGCAAAAAGTTTCAGACCCATTTGACATTCCAGTAAAAAATGTAAAATCACGCGCTACAGCCAAAGTTTCTGTTTTTGTTCTGCACATAGTAAACAAGCAATCTAATCATCCTAAAACCAAAGCTTGGCACATTATTTTTATAATACAATGGATATATAAGGGGATAATTATTTACAGAGAAACTTCCATGAAAAATTCTACATTGTTTCCGTGAGCATGAACACAAGTGCTCAAGGTCGACCCTCACTTCTTCAATGCATAACTTTCCAATCACTTCTCTTTTTGAAAAACTTTTTAGGCATGGGAGGCAAGTAAATTCTTTCTGTATTTTCATTATTTTAATTTTTTACTAAACAGAAACAAAAAGGAAAAAATAAAATCTACTTAGTGAAGAAAGCAAACAATCATACACAAGAATATCAACCCCACGCTATTGCTCCACGGCAACGGCGCCAGAAAAGAGCTTGATAATCCCCAAGTGCAGGGAATCATTGTAGCAATTTCCAAAGGTGGAAGTGATAAGTATGGAGTGTCGAACCCACAAGGAGCTAAAGGTAAGATCAATATTCTCTCAAGTCCTATCTGCCACTGATACGACTCTACGTACACCGAACGTTTGCTTCCAACTAGCAACGAGAAACAAAACTACGATGTGGGTATGAAGAGGATAACTTTGTATGATATCGAAGAGCTAAAATATAAAAGTAGGTGCTGTTATCAGAAGGTTAGAATATATTGCTAAACATTATAAATAGCGAGTGTGGAATAATGGTGGATTGGTGTGCGTAATTGTCCTAAGCAATTGTTAACAAGACCGGTAATCACTATTGCTGTTTCATATGAGGGAGAGGCATAAGCTAACATACTTTCTCTTCTTGGATCATATGCACTTATGATTGGAACTCTAGAAAGCATCCGCAACTACTAAAGATCATTAAGGTAAAACCCAACCATAGCATTAAAGTATCAAGTCCTCTTTATTCCCATACGCCATGTCCTGCTTATCCGTGTTTGTGTTTCAGTCACTCACGCAACGAAGACAATAAGCAAACCATGGACATATTGCAACACCCTACAACGGGAATCCCTCACGCTTGCGCGACAAGGAGGGCACCATAGGACAGCACCAAAGTAAAACATACAACTCATACCAATCTAGATCATCAATCAACCCAAAGACAAAGGATATCTACTCAAAACATCATAAGATGGCAACATATCATTGGACCATAATATGTGGCATAAAGCACCATGTTCAAGTAGGGATTATAGCGGGGTGCGGGAGAGTGGACCGCGTAAAAGAGATGAGGATGGTGATGATGATGGTGATGTTGATGAAGACGATCACCGCGGCGACGATTCCCCTCTCGATGGCACTCCTGTGCCACCAAGAGAGAGGAGGAGAGGTTCTCCCCCTTGTGCTTCCTCCCCCATGGCCTCCCCCTGGATGGGAAGAGGTTCTCCCTCTGGTTCTTGGCATTCATGACGATGATGGCCTCTCCGGGATCCTCCTCCATGCCCTCCGCTGATGATGGCCCCCTCCGGCAGGGTGCCAAAGAGGGCCTAGATTGATTTCTCGTGGCTACAAAGGCTTGTGGCGGTGGAACTTCTGATCTAGATTAATTTCTGGAGGTTTCTGTATATATAAGAGGTTTTGGCGTCGAGAACAAGTCAGGGGGGTCTCCGGGCTGTCCACGGGGTAGGGGGCGCGCCCAGGGGGGGGGTGGGTGCACCTCCCACCCTCGTGGGCAGCCCGAGACTCTTCTGGCCCAACTCTTTTACTCCTTGGCCTTCTTCTGGTCCAAAAATAAGCTCCGTCAAGTTTCAGGTCAATTGGACTCCGTTTGGTTTTCCTTTTCTGCGATACTCTAAAACAAGAAAAAAAACAGAAACTGGCACTGGGCTCTAGGTTAATAGGTTAGTCCCAAAAACCATATAAAATAGCATATAAATGCATATAAAACATCCAAGGTTGATAATATAATAGCATGAATACTTCATAAATTATAGATACGTTGGTGACGTATCACAAGGTGCTCCTTCAAGATCTGGGGGTCAGCACGAATGACACCCATCGTGACCTCATCCGTGCATGCGGCCGCGATTTGCTTCTCCACTGCCAAATGCTCCTGGAGGTCCTGGCTATACTGCGTGTACCATGGCTTAGGCCGGCGCTTATTTGGTGGAGGGGTCGGTGATTTGGGTGGAAGGTGTCGCGCTCGCGCCGACGGTCGGGGCATGTGGGATTTGGAAGGAGGAGGAGGATGGGGGTCGGGTGTTGAAAGGATCAAGAAGAGGTGTCTAGAGGGGGGTGATTAGACACTAAGTACCAAAAGTTGCAGTTTTTAATTTCTTTAAGTTGAAGTGGAGTTTTCGCACAAGTTTAACAAACACAATACATATCAAGCAAGCATGCAAAGAGTATATGAGCAGCGGAAAGTAAAGCATGAAACTTGCAAGAATGTAAGGGGAAGGGTTTGGAGAATTCAAACGCAATTGGAGACATGGATGTTTTTGTCGTGGTTCCGATAGGTGGTGCTATCCTACATCCACGTTGATGGAGACTTCAACCCACGAAGGGTAACGGTTGCGCGAGTCCATGGAGGGCTCCACCCACGAAGGGTCCACGAAGAAGCAACCTTGTCTATCCCATCATGGCCATCACCCACGAAGGACTTGCCTCACCAGCGGTAGATCTTCACGAAGTAGGCGATCTCCTTGCCCTTACAAACTCCTTGGTTCAACTCCACAATCTTGTCGGAGGCTCCCAAGTAACACCTATCCAATCTAGGAGACACCACTCTCCAAGAAGTAACAAATGGTGTGTTGATGATGAACTCCTTGCTCTTGTGCTTCAAATGATAGTCTCCCCAACACTCAACTCTCTCTCACAAGATTTGGATTTGGTGGAAAGAAGATTTGAGTGGAAAGCAACTTGGGGAAGGCTAGAGATCAAGATTCATATAGTGGGAATGGAATATCTTGGCCTCAACACATGAGTAGGTGGTTCTCTCTCAGAAAATGTGTATTGGAAGTGTAGGTATGTTCTGATGGCTCTCTCCACGAATGAAGAGTGGGTGGAGGGGTATATATAGCCTCCACACAAAAACTAACCGTTACACACAATTTACCAATCTCGGTGAGACCGAATTGAGAAACTCGGTCGGACCGATTTAGCAAACCTAGTGACCGTTAGGATTTTCGGTGGGACTGAGATGCAACTCGGTAGGACCGATATGGTTAGGGTTAGGGCATAACGTAATCTCGGTGAGACCGATTACACAAACTCGGTGGGACCGATTTTGGTAATAAGCTAACCAGAGAGTTGGTCAGGCAAACTTGGTGAGACCGATTACACAAACTCGGTGGGACCGATTTTGGTAATAAGCTAACCAGAAAGTTTGCATTGTAATCTCGGTAGTACCGTATGCTCAATCTCGGTGGGACCGATTTTGGTAATGGACATACACAAAGAGATTACAATCCCATCTCGGTGAGACCGAGATCCCTATCGGTGAAACCGATTTGCCTAGGGTTTGTGGCAGTGGCTATGACATCTGAACTCGATGGCGTCGGATAGAAAGAATCGGTGGGGCCGAGTTTGACTTTTGGTTTAGGTCATATGTGGATGTGGGAAGGTAGTTGAGGGTTTTGGAGCATATCACTAAGCACTATGAATCAAGAACCTCATCAAGCAACACCTCATCCCTCCTTGATAGTATTGGCTTTTCCTATAGACTCAATGTGATCTTGGATCACTAAAATATAAAATGTAGAGTCTTGATCTTGAAGCTTGAGCTAATCCTTTGTCCTTAGCATCTTGAAGGGGTTCCACATCCTTTAGTCCATGCCACTTAATTTGTTGAACTTGTCTGAAACATACTAGGTAAAAGTATTAGTCCAACAAGAGATATGTTGTCATTAATTATCAAAATCACCCATGGAGCATTTGTGCTTTCAGGTGTGGATTACCTGCCTGGACAGGTGAGGCCGGGCAGCATGAAGGAGGGTCGCCGGCGAGGAGGCGGCGGCGCTGCAAGCAAGGAGTGAAGGTTTCAACTTGGAAAAGAGGCGGAAACAGGGGAAACGTGACTTTTGGTAAGGGGGAGGGGTAGGGAGGTAGATATTTCTGCGGAAGCCAAAAATTTGGAATCGCTTCAGCCAAAAAACTGGCGCGCAAAGTGTCATTAGATACGGTCCCTTATTCAGACACGGTCCAAAGATATTTTGTGCTGCATCTCACACGATTTGTTATAATAAACTGTGTGGGATCTACTTGATTTTTCATCTTGATTTGAATTACATAATGGGGTCACAGCGGACATGGACGGTGTTTCAATTGCTAGAACCTTTATCTGCAGTGAACATGCAACTATAGGTGTGTCATCTAAAAAATTGGAATTATTCAGGGTTTGTTTGGACATTTTTATACATTAACTGGGGTTTCTAGGCATTTTATGCGCATAATTCAAATTTGAACTACATGCACATGCTCCAGTGCATATAAACTGGTTGTAAAATCAAATATGTGTCCTTGGTTGCATGCTTAGGTCCCATGCAAGAAATGGGAATGAATTTCAAACACCCTACCACTGTCAGTCCGCCGCACATATTGAGATACCTGGTTTTTAAATTCTAGTAAATCCAAAACTTGTCTAAAATTCATGAAACTTGGCATGCTATCATGGAGCAGCATCAACATGCCGTGGTAATTTTTTTGTCCCATTTGGGGCAGGTTTGGCTATAAGCTTCTCACAAACCAACGCTTCTCACAACAAGCATATTGGTTTCGGTAAGGAATGTGCCACCTTTGGGGACGAAACGATATCCGTTGCCTCTTATTGCGTTCAAAATTTTACGAGTGTCAACATAGAACAACAAGAGTGTTGTGTTCAATTTTGGAATTTTTCGGGGTTCGTTTGGACATTTTTATACATTAACTGGGTTTTCCAGGCATTTTATGTGCATAATTCAAATTTGGAAAACATGCGCATTCTCAAGTGCATATAGACTGGTTGAAAAATCAAATATGTGTCCTTGGGTGCATGCTTAGGTCACATGCAAGAAATGGGAATGAATTTCAAACACCCTGCCACCGTCACTCGGACGCAAACATTGAGATACCTGGTTTTTAAATTCTAGTAAATCCAAAACTCGTCTAAAATTCATGAAACTTGGCATGCTATCATGGAGCGGCATCAACATACCGTGGTAAAAATTTTGTCCCATTTGGGGCAGGTTTGGGTATAAGCTTCTCACAAACCAGCGCTTCTCACAACAAGCGTGATGGTTTCGGTAGGGAACGTGCCAACTTTGGGGACGAAACGATATCCGTTGTCTCTTATTGCTTTTAAAATTTTTCGAGTGTCAACATAGAGCAACAAGAGTGTTGTGTTCAATTTTGGAACTTTTCGGGGTTCGTTTGGACATTTTTATACATTAACTAGGTTTTCCACGCATTTTATGTACATAATTCAAATTTGAACTACATGCACATTCTCCAGTGCATATAAACAGGTTGAAATATCAAATATGTGTCCTTGGGTGCATGCTTAGGTACCATGCAAGAAATGGGAATGAATTTCAAACACCCTGCCACCGTCAGTCGTCCGCACATATTGAGATACCTACTTTTTAAATTCTAGTAAATCCAAAACTCGTCGAAAATTCATGAAACTTGGCATGCTATCATGGAGTGGCATCAACATGTCGTGGTAAATTTTTTGTCCCATTTGGGGCAGGTTTGGGTATAAGCTTCTCACAGACCAGCGCTTCTCACAGTAAGCGTGATGGTTTCGGTAGGGAACATGCCACCTTTGGGGACGAAACGATATCTGTTGCCTCTTATTGCTTTCAAAGAATTTCGAGTGTCAACATAGAACAGTAAGAGTGTTGTGTTCAATTTTGGAAGTTTTCGGGGTTCGTTTGGACATTTTTATACATTAACTGGGTTTTCCGCACATTTTATGTGCATAATTCAAATTTGAACTACATGCACATTCTCCAGTGCATATAAACTGGTTGAAAAATCAAATATGTGTCATTGGGTGCATGCTTAGGTCCCATGCAAGAAATGGGAATGAATTTCAAACATCCTGCCACCGTCAATCGGCCGGAAACATTGAGATACCTGGTTTTTAATTCTAGTAATCCAAAACTCGTCTTAAATTCATGAAACTTGGCATGCTATCATGGAGCGGCATCAACATGCCATGGTAAATTTTTTGTCCCATTTGGGGCAGGTTTGGGTATAAGCTTGTGACAAACCAGAGCTCCTCACAACAAGCGTGATGGTTTCGGGTGGGAACATGCCACCTTTGGGGACGAAACGATATCCATTGCCTCTTATTGCTTTCAAAAAATTTCGAGTGTCAACATAGAACAACAAGAGTGTTGTGTTCAATTTTGGAATTTTTCGGGGTTCATTTGGACATTTTTATACATTAACTGGGTTTTCCAGGCATTTTATGTGCATAATTAAAATTTGAACTACATGCACATTCTCGAGTGCATATAAACTGGTTGAAAAATCAAATATGTGTCCTTGGGTGCATGCTTAGGTCCCATGCAAGAAATGAGAGTGACTTTCAAACAACCTACCACCGTCAGTCTGCCGCACATATTGAGACACCTGGTTTTTAAATTCTAGTAAATCCAAAACTCATTTTAAATTCATGAAACTTGGCATGCTATCATGGAGCGGCATCAACATGCCGTGGTAAATTTTTTATCCCATTTGGGGCAGGTTTGGGTAAAAGCTTCTCACAAACCAGCGCTTCTCACAACAAGCATAACGGTTTCAGTAGAGAACGTGCCACCTTTGGGGACGAAACGATATCCGTTGCCTCTTATTGCTTTCAACATTTTATGAGTGTCAACATAGAACAACAAGAGTGTTGTGTTCAATTTTGGAAGTTTTCGGGGTTTGTCTGGACATTTTTATACATTAACTGGGTTTTCCAGGCATTTTATGTGCATAATTAAAATTTGAACTACATGCACATTCTCTAGTGCATATAAACTGGTTGAAAAATCAAATATGTGTCCTTGGGTGCTTGCTTAAGTCCCATGCAAGAAATGGAAATAAATTTCAAACACCCTACCACCGTCAGTCGGCCACACATATTGAGATACCTGGTTTTTAAATTCTAGTAAATCCAAAACTTGTCCGAAATTCATGAAACTTGGCATGCTATCAAGGAGCGATATCAACATGCCGTGGTAAAATTTTTGTCCCATTTGGGGCAGGTTTGGGTATAAGCTTCTCACAAACCAACGCTTCTCACAACAAGCATATTTGATGAGGACATCAATACCATTGTTACACCCACAGCCCCTGCTGCTATACATACTGGACCAATTACTAGAGCTCGAGCACGCCAATTGAATTATCAGGTACTTTCGTTTCTTGGTAACGATTCTATTGTTCATGAGAATATGATGCTGCCTAAATTGGATACATTTGTTTTGCTTACAAATGAAGGGCCTAGCTTGGACAAGAAAGATGAACCTTGGAGAAAGTTCAAGCATGGAGATGATGGCATGCGCAAGGGGAACGAGAACGGAGTTACAAGTGATGATTCCAGGACTTTGAAGCCACCATAATGAGTGCATGAAGCCTTGGAAGAAATATACAAGATGCCACTTCATAAATTTCGTCCAGAGGCTATCCTAGGTGACGCGTCACCTTATTTTTGGGCCAGGCCCATGTAATTTCGAAATACTTGATTATAGGCTATTTTTAGAGTCCGTATATGTGGGGAAATAAGAGTTAGGTTTGGTTCCGGACCCCTCCTCCATGGGCCACGAAATTCCCCCTCTCTCCTCCATATATACAGCCCTTAGGGCATCGTTTAGACTTTGGGTTTTGTTTAGATTAAAAGTTCGCCATAGCTGCAATTTTGCGTACTTCGTTTGTGTCCAACGACCAGACCAAGACGTCACAGAACCCCACCTTCATTAGTAAAGCTTTCCTCTTTTATTCGCAATATCCAGATTGCAATCTCAGTTTCTTGATTGTTCTTCGTTTGCTCGCAGGAAATAGACCCTCGTGGTCAGGTTGATCGTGCTCCGGCGTGGTCAATAACCCTCGGAAGTTGGTTTAGGGATTGCTAAGGCGCGATGTCTTCGCACGTTCGTAGTCGGATCGTCAAAGTCGACTCCCACAGAAAGCGAAATCTATCTCATCGAAACATCGGTACACCTTTGCCTCTATCAAGTGGTCTCAGATTTCCAGGTTGCTCGGTGAGATTTTAGAGTTTTTCGTAGTTTAGATCGAGTCTGTTCTTCATACCTACAGTCCACGAAAAAGCCAAAAAAATTTTAGGGTTAGTTCATCATATCCGAACTAATCTGAGCCTTTGCATAATATTTTTAGGGTTTTGCATTGTTGAATTTGTGGTTGCATCGTCGTGTCTAGTTGCTGGTCTTAGTGTCTAGTCCTTTAGAGTTTCGAGTTCTGCTCACAAGTTGTCACGCCGCCGCAGCACCATTGTCATCACCGCTACCATATACCACCATTGTCATCGCCGCTGCCATATACCACCATCGTCATCACTGCTGCCATATACCACCATTGTCATCACCGCTGTCATATACCACCATCGTCATCACCGCTTCCATATACCACCATCGTCATCATCGCTTCCTTTACCACATATCCACCGCCATCACGATAATCTGAGTCCACCTACATCACCGGTTCGCCACCAGTCCGAGTTCCCCAGCCCTGCATACATCCGCCACCAGTCCGAGTTTCCACCAGATTCATCTCCGCCACCAGTCCTAGTCCGAGTCCATTTGTTGCTTTGTTTTGGATATCCAGATCACGCCATACTCCGAGTCATGACAGAGTCGGACTCCCCAACTTCCGTGCTACCCGCAGTAGAAAAATAGTTCTAGTTTAAAAAAAAAAACTAAGTCTGGAAAATTCTGGCTAGGTAGTTTTTAGACTATTTGTAGACTTTTTCAAAAAAATTTGTTGCGGCACAAAAAAAGAAGAAAAGTGCGAAAAAGTGAAAAAAAAATTCAGAGCGTGCTCCTCCCTTGTTTACGTGCAGTGCCGTTATTTTGTTAGTGTTCTAGGCTCGCATCTCTAGCATGGTCTAGCCTAGGACCAGCACAGTACCGCCGTTGAGCGTTTATTCAACTTTGCATCTCTGAATTGATTATTGCTGACCTTTTTTGCTACTATATTATAAGCCTTCCCAGCTCCACATACATCTATGTCGTGCGTTTGACTCTCCCTGGTAATCGCTCTATCCAAGCTTTGAGAGTTTTGACTACGACGGTTGCCGATCACCGCCTGCTGCTGGGTAAGAAATGGTAAGAATTTGAGATTTGCTTGACGGATTTGTGACACCCACCACCACCTCTTGTTAGTAGTCTATATGATCATATTCTTGTGTGTTTCTATTGCTGCTAACCATGGCAGGATCACAAACCGACGAGACTGACTGGGAGAACATGACGAATAAGGAGTTGCATGATAAATTTCAGCAAATGATGAGTGGACAGGTGCAAGATGTGCTAAACAGATTTGAAGAGGCCATGGAGAAGATAGATGGCATGGAGAAGATGTTAGAAACAAAGCTCGATAACAAGTTTAATGAATTGCTCGCACGCCTTCCACCATCACCACCGGCTGCACCTAACGCACCTCTACAACAACAACAACAACAACGACGACGACGACGACGACGACTACCTCCACGTCGCGAAATAGTCCTCCGCCGAGCGAGCCATGTCCCTCTTGCACCTGGCCAAACTATTGGTGTTGCTGTTGATTCTTCTGTGGCTCCTGCTGCTGATGTGGAGGAGGATGATTATGAGGGAGATTACGAGGATGATGTTGATCAAAATCAGAACTACGTGCAACCACTAGCACCACAACCACCAGGTCGTCCACATGCAAATAATGGCAATGGTAGGGCTCCCCCTCAGGTACGAGATCATGACCATCTCCCTAAACTGAAATTGAATATTCCACCATTTGAGGGTAGATATGTTCCTGATATATATCTTACTTGGGAGTTAGAAAATGAACAATGATTTACATGTTTACAATATCCTCAGGAGAGACGTGTTCCTGCTGCTGTTTGTGCTTTCACTAGCTTTGCATGTGTTTGGTGGTCTGATAATTGTAGATTATATCCTATTCCAACTACTTGGGCTGCTTTGAAAACTGCTTTGCGTACTCGTTGGGTTCCACCATATTATCAACGTGAATTACTTCAAAAATTACAGCGTTTAAGACAAGGAAAAAATTCTGTAGAAGAATATTATCAGGAATTACAAACTGGCATGATTAGATGTGGTATTGTTGAGGAGAATGAAGCTATGCTTGCACGTTTTATGGTTGGATTAAATAGAGAGATTTAGACCATTCTAGAGTATAAGGAGTATACTAATATCACTCGTTTATTCCATCTTGCTTGTAAAGCAGAACATGAAGTGCAGGATCGACAAGCATTGGTGCGAACTAAATTTTCTACAGGTCGATCTTCATCATGGACACCATGTGCATCCTCTACTTCCACTACTCCAGCACCTCCATCAGGTGCCACCTCCAGCCGTGATATAAGAAAGCAGACACAACCACCACTATCTGCCAAGAGCACACCTGCCGGGCCTGCGCAGAGCTCTTCTTCTTCCATTGCATCAACAGGGCACACAAGTGATACCACTTGTAGGATCGAAAGTATGTCTAGAGGGGGGGGGGTGATTAGACTACTTGACCAAATAAAAACTTAACCTTTTCCCAATTTTAGTTCTTGGCAGTTTTTAGCTAATTTAGGACAAGTCAAGCAATCATCACATAATTCAAGCAAGCATGCAAAGAGTATATAGGCAGCGGAAAGTAAAGCATGCAACTTGCAAGAATGTAAAGGGAAGGGTTTGGAGAAATCAAACGCAATTGGAGACACGGATGTTTTTCCCGTGGTTCGGATAGGTGGTGCTATCCTACATCCACGTTGATGGAGACTTCAACCCACGAAGGGTAACGGTTGCACGAGTCCACACAAGGCTCCACCCAAGGGTAACGGTTGCGCGAGTCCACACAGGGCTCCACCCACGAAGGGTCCACGAAGAAGCAACCACCCACAAAGGGTCCACGAAGAAGCAACCTTGTCTATCCCACCATGGCCATCGCCCACACAGGACTTGCCTCACTAGCGGTAGATCTTCACGAAGTAGGCGATCTCCTTGCCCTTACAAACTCCTTGGTTCAACTCCACAATCTTGTCGGAGGCTCCCAAGTGACACCTAGCCAATCTAGGAGACACACTCTCCAAGAAGTAACAAATGGTGTGTAGGTAATGAACTCCTTGCTCTTGTGCTTCAAATGATAGTCTCCCCAACACTCAACTCTCTCTCATAGGATTTGGATTTGGTGGAAATAAGGTTTGAGTGGAAAGCAACTTGGGAAGGCTAGAGATCAAGATTCATATGGTAGGAATGGAATATCTTGGTCTCAACACATGAGTAGGTGGTTCTCTCTCAGAACATATGAGTTGGAATGGTGTGTGTGTTCTGATGGCTCTCTCATCGAATGAGAAGGAGGTGGAGGGGTATATATAGCCTCCACACAAAATCCAACCGTTACACACAGTTTTCCAATCTCGGTGGGACCGAATCAACAAACTCGGTCGGACCGAAAATGTAAACCTAGTGACCGTTAGAGACTTTTCGGTGGGACTGACATGCAACTCGGTAGGACCGATATGGTTAGGGTTTGGGCATAACGTAATCTCGGTGAGACCGATTACACAAACTCGGTGAGACCAAATTTGGTAATTAGCTAACCGGAGAGTTGGTCAGGCAAACTCGGTGGGACCGATTTGCTCTTTCGGTGAGACCGAGTTACATTGCAATCTCGGTGGGACCGATTCGCTCTTTCGGTGAGACCGAAAAGTTACGAAAGGGAAACAGAGAGTTTGCAACCATCTCGGTGAGACCGAGACTCCTATCGGTAGAACCGAATTGCTAGGGTTTGGCAGTGGCTTATGACAAGTGAAACTCGGTGGCGCCGGATAGGAAGAATTGGTAGGACCGAGTTTGGCTTAGGGTTTAGGTCATATGTGGATATGGGAAAGTAGTTGAGGGTTTTGGAGCATATCACTAAGCACATGAAGCAAGAGGCTCATTAAGCAACACCTCATCCCTCCTTGATAGTATTGGCTTTTCCTAAAGACTCAACATGATCTTGGATCACTAAAATATGAAATGAAGAGTATTGAGCTTTTGAGCTTGAGCCAATCCTTTGTCATTAGCACTTTGAGGGTTCCACTTTCACATCCATGCCATGCCAATCATTCAGCTTTCCTGAAATAATCATCTTGGAATAGCATTAGCTCAATGAGCTATATGTTGTTATGAATTACCAAAACCACCTAGGGATAGTTGCACTTTCAATCTCCCCCTTTTTGGTAATTGATGACAACATATAGATCAAAGCATCGACAAATGATAATAAGCATGAAATGTATCGTCGCTTTGAGAAGTATGTGATAAGTAAGAGCTCCCCCTAAATTTGTGCATATTAAAATTTGCTTTGGACTGAAAATGCACAAAGAGTTAGAGTCATGGGTTACTCTTCCATGTCACATACGTCTTGGTGGAGCGCTTAAAATGATAAGAATGAAATACATGCACTCATCACCAAGAATAGTGAAAGATCACATAAGATAGATAAGATAATAGCATTAAGCAAGCATTAAGTGTAGCTTATGATCAAACACATGATCATCAATGTCTCACAAATAATGACGTAGTATCTCAAGCACTCAAAAGCAAATAAGTTTGAAAAACCACCAAATAAAGCAAGAGAGAAAAACAACACTCTCTCTCTCAAAGCCTATGATCTATACATCTTCTCCCCCTTTGGCAACAAGTTACCAAAAAGTTCCTAGAAAATGCACAGTGCTAAGTCGACGCTCAGGCTTGATCTTCAGGTGGTGGTGGAGTCCGGAGCACTCCAAGGACGAAGGCTTCGGTAGATGCTGAAGTAGACGCTGGAGTTGGAGCTGAAGTAGATGCTGGAGCTGGTGGAACTGAGGCTGTGGCTGGTGCTGAGGTGGTGGCTCTTGTGTCAGCAACTGGCACGGCAGATGACCTCGGGCCTCGTGGCACTCTGGCAAAGGTATGAGTGGTAGTCCTGCCTCTCCTCTCCTGCATGTCCTCCTAGAGCTGCTCCACTGCAGACTGAACTTCCATTACTTTGACATCCAAGTCATAGAACTTCTGTTCCATGATTCTCTCTAGGCTCTGCTAATTCTGAGTGAGGGTGGCCAGACTTTTCTCAATCCTCAGCGTGGATGCAATCAAGTAACCAAGTTGCTCTTGTTTAGTCTTCAAGAAGTACTCAGATGCCTCCTCTTGAGTTGGCATCCTGGCAGCTTTCTCCTTCCTTGCCTTCTCCTTCCTTGCGTATGCTTGGGCAGATGATGGCTCGTTCTCAGTCATGACCACTTGGTTATCCTCAAAATTGGACGGATGGGCAGGTGTTCCTTGTCCAATAAATATATGCCCGTGCCCATCTTGGAGTTGATGAGCTCCTGAATCTGAGGGGCATATCCGCAACTCCTCTTCTGGTCTGCTGCAGTCCTCTTGATTGTTTCCACTATGAGGCTCATCACTTTGAACTTCTGAGGCAACATCAAACACATGTAGCAAGTTGATAGCATGGCCTCTGATCATCTTGTGATCACTGACTTGGCAATAAGTGTGCCTCAAGAATCCAATTGATAGTCGGAGCCCTGACAGAAGGTAATGTACTGAGCCAAACTTGAAGGTATCAAGTGCTTCATTTGGGATCTCCTTGTACATATTTGACATTGAGTTGTGGTCCATCTTCTTCTTGGCATAGATATCCAAGTCATCATCTTGCTCCTCTGGGGCATTAATGATCTGTGCCCACTCAGGAACTGTGGATTGGTACCATGTACCCTCACAGACATCCATGTGATCCTCCCATCTGGATAAAAGTGAGCTGTGGAGTAAGAACTGCATGATGAGTTCCTCGTTCCACTTTGTGAGGCTTCTGCCCAAAACAAAAGTCCATCCTACTCCACACGCCTGAAGCTGTCTTGCACTCCAGGATAGTGCTCCTCAATGGTCCTTAATGTATTGGCCAATTCAACCCATCGCATTATCAACAGACCAATGGGCTTCTTATCTAGCAGCACTGTCTCATAAAATCCTGCTGCTCCTTGTGTGAACCTGTAGTCCACGGCAGTCCTCCTCCTTGAAGCATACTGGGTCTGCTTCTCTCCACTTCCTCAGCCCTGAATCTCTCCTGAGCTTCATATCCTCAGCCACAGGATGAAGCATCGTTGTGGTCTGGGATCTTGGCTTTTAGCTTCAGACATTCTCTTTCCTCTTCTCTGCAGCTTCAGGCACTGGGCCTTGATTCTTTCAGCAGCTGGGAATGCTTCTTTGTGTTCTCTTTGGCTTGGCTTTGAGCTGGGCTTGGCCTTGGAAGCAGCTCCCCCTGATTTTATGGCATCTCCCATTAGCTTGGGTGCCTTGGGTGCTGGTGGCAGCTACCTCTTCTCTTCTTCCTCTTCCATGATGGAAGCTTTGCCAAGCACTCTAGCCACAGTCTTCTTACACCCTTTCCTTCTTTTCTTGCCCTCTAGCTGCAACTGGCTCTATGGCTTCTCAGTTGACATTCTGGCCTTGAATATGGCTGCCTGCCTGCTGGCCTTTTGATTTTCAGGCCGGCTTTGTCCCTTGAGCTGGCTCAACTCTCTTGCAAGTGGCCTCTTCCTCTGCCACATAGTCTTCATCTTCGGAATCTGAAGTCCTCTTCTTCCTCTGTCTGGTGGCAGCCTTTGGCAAATTGCTAGGAGTGCTCCTACTGCCTTCATCAAAAGAACTGGAGGGACTAGTGCCCTCACTCATGTGCACCTGCTGCTCTGACATGTTCTGGCTATCACTTTGATCAGACATGCTGCAAACTGACTGCTGACCCTGTGAATAGTTTATAGAAGAGATAGAAAAGATGAGCATCACAAAATGCAGAGATTTTTTGCAAAAGAATGATCCAAAAACTTAGTTTTATTTTCCCACTGAAATCATCTCGGATCTACCGATTTTTAAACTCGGTGATACCGAAGCAGTTTTGGCACCTAAACTGGTGAACTCGGTCGGACCGAGTCACAGTTCGGTGGCACCGAGACTGCTAGGGTTTCACAGAGTTCCAAAATCAGTCTCACCGATAAGTGATTCTCGGTCAGACCGAGTCTCACTTGTGCAATGGCATAAGCCAAGTCGGTGGGACCGAGTTTTTCAACTCGGTGGGTCCGAGATGGTTTCCGGCGGAAACCTAACCCTAAAATTTTCGAATCAAACCTAATCTACGGGGACGTATTGACTGGATAGGAGTGTTTCAATCGTGGCCAAGAACATCATAGAATGATCACAATGTGCTAGGAATCAGATTGGAGAATAGCACAAAGATCAAGTCCATACCCTAGTTCGCGCGGGGACTTGCTACGGCGATAGCAACGGCGGGGCAGAATTCCCGTTGACGGCGATGGAGACACCAGCTACTGAGGCGAGAAGAACGAGTTCACGGAGACCCACGACGGGCGCAAGAGGGTTAGATAATCACACTACAAGACCATAAGAATTCAAAATTTGCCCGTAGAGCAGGCTATCGCGCGGGTCAAGAAAATTATTTTGCCCGTGACTATATATAGCCCGACCCTGTCGGTGTGACCGAGTGGAACAACTCGGTGGCACCGAGATTCATAACTGCGTGCAGTTACTGAAACTCGGTGTGACCGAAAGTTCAAATCGGTTGCACCGAGATCGAAAACCTAGATCAACTTAATGATCTCGGTAGGACCGAAAGTGGAGTATCGGTCAGACCGAGAATCATAAAGAGGTTTTGGAAGTTTAAGTCTATGACGAATCGGGGACTCCGAGCGCTCCTCACACAGAGTGGTTCGAATCTGACTTGATCAAATTTTGTGATGCAGCATGAATAGAGTTTGAGACGAGAAAAGCATAGATAGCTAGAGGAGGTTCTTAGGCATTCTTGGTCCATCCACTTGGCAAAAGAAGATAAAACCAAACAATCAAAACAACAAGTGGATGTCCTCGAATGAGTAAAAGATGCAACCAGCATGCTCACACAATAAGATGGCAAATGAAATATGTGACAAGCATGCACAACCAATTCTAGCATCTATCAAGCAATTTGCGATGACTAGGTCATCTATATATGAGTATATTGACTTAGGAGTCAAGTGAGAACACTTGATCATAGGTCATACTCATCGTTTAAAGCTCAAGTGGGGTTACCACTTTTACATAAAGCATTGTTGTTGTTCACATCTTTAGAGTTGCTTTAGCTCAAGTCTTAGAGTAAAGCTCCCCCTAGATGTGATATCCCCCCTAAGAGGGATGAACTAACCTTGGGTTTTGTCGATGATGACTTCATGTAGAGTTGAAGATGTGGATGCTCAATGTTGATGTAGATCTCACTTGGAGCTATCCATTTGAGTGAATGCACTTTCAATACCTACATGGGTTAGTCCCACAAGGAACAAACAAGGATATCCATAGACATAGAGTGATGCACACAAAGATGATGTCCATGAAAACTTTTAGGTTACCTTGTCCCTTGTCTTACCAACAAGAGGGTTTGTGACTCCTTGAACTAGTGCAAGATGTGGAAGTTGATTGCACTTGTTCTTGCCAAAATGATAAGAGTGAAGTATGTTGGCGGAGTCACCCTCAAGAACTCTCTAGTTCTTCTTCTTTTGGATCCACATCATCTTGATGGGAATCCTTGGAGTTGTAGTCGTACTTGATGAAGTGGAACTTGAAGTAGTCTTGGGAATCCACTTGACTAAGGTCTTAGGAGCTTCTTCAAATGCGTCAATTTCCTCTTGAAGCTTGTCCTTGCCTTTTTGCTTGTAGTCTTGTGGTGGAAGATCATCTTGAGCTTGTGTCCCCTTGAAAGAAGTATCATACTTCTCTTGTTGAGGAACAAACTTTGTCTTGGGGTATTGATCTTCTTCCCACTCAACTCCATTGGCATTGAACTTTCGTTCAAAACCAACACCTTGATTCTTCCGGTGCATTCCTTGCTTGCGCACAATTTCCTCGAATTGCTTACTCCCGGCAAGGCTTTTGTACACTCCTTTCTCTATAATTCCCTTCAATAAGCTATTTTCTTGCTCAAGTGTAACTTGGCTAAGAGAATCATTAGTGGAATCAAGAGAACTACTAGAAGCAACAATATTGGATTTAGCATGATCATTGTTACTGCTAGAGGAAGAATCTTTCTTGTTCTTGTTACTAGACTTGACTTGAGGCATGTAAGTGGATAAGAGTAAACGCTTGGCAATGTAAGAAGAACTTTTCTTGCGGAGATCATCATTGATTTCTTTTAAGAACTCATGCTCTTGCTCAAGATTGAGCTTTTCAAAGCGTAATTTCTCATGTGCTCTTAAAAGTTCTCGATGATCTTCGAAGATAGTTTCATGAGCTAACTTAAGAGTGTTTAGTTCTTTAGTTAGAGCCTCAATCTTCTCCTTATCATTGTCATTCGTTTTATCTTGATTAGCATGATTAATTGGTCTTTCATCATAATATTCATCACTAGAGTTGTCACCAAGAAAATCATCACCTAACAAGTCATCTTCATCACTATTGAAATCAACATACTCGGGGTGTGTTACCTTAGGACCTTTGGCCATGAAGCATCTTCCAATTCCTTCATTTGGTGAGTCAAATATGTCATAGGAGTTGGTTGACACAAGTGCTAGACCGACAACACCTTCATCTTGAGTATCTTCGGAGTCGGAGTAATAACTTCTCTCTGAGTGGCTGTCGGAGTCGGAGCCGGATACCCATTCACCAACATGAGCTTGATGTCTTCGTCTTGTGTAGCTCCTTGATGATTTTTCCTTCCTTTCCGAATCCTTGCTTCTTCGTGAGTATCTTCGTTCATAATGATCATCTCTACTCCTTCTCTCTCTTGGTGGTGATCTTCCAATCACCTCCGTTGGCTTGAGATCTTTGTAATTGGGCATCATTTGGATCAATGTGCACACGGTATCATATTTTCCATCCAAGGCTCTTAGAATCTTCTTGATGATGAATTTATCGGTCATCTCTTCACTTCCTAAGCCGGCAATCTCATTTGTGATGAGAGCAAGCCTAGAGTACATTTCAGCGACACCTTCACCATCCTTCATCTTGAACTTGTCAAGTTGGCTTTGAAGCACATCCAACTTGGATTCCTTGACGGAGTCGGTACCTTCGTGCATATCAATCAAAGTGTCCCAAATTTCCTTTGCATTCTCAAGGCGGCTGCTTTTGTTGAATTCTTCGGGGCACAATCCGTTGAAGAGAATATCACAAGCTTGAGCATTGTATTGCAACATCTTCAACTCATCCGCGGTAGCTTCACGGTTTGGTTCTCTCCCATCAAAGAAGTCACCTTGCAAACCAACACACACAATAGCCCAAACTGCGGGGTTATGTCCAAGAATATGCATTTTCATTTTATGCTTCCAACTAGCAAAATTAGTACAATCAAAGTAAGGACCTCTACGGTGATAATTTCCCTCGCTAGACGCCATACTCTCCTAGGTTGTGAAACCAAGGCTATAACCACCAAAAGCTATGGAGATCAAGCAAATGGAGACCAAAGCTCTGATACCACTTGTAGGATCGGAAGTATGTCTAGAGGGGGGTGATTAGACTACTTGACCAAATAAAAACTTAACCTTTTCCCAATTTTAGTTCTTGGCAGATTTTAGCTATTTTGGGACAAGTCAAGCAATCATCACATAATTCAAGCAAGCATGCAAAGAGTATATTGGCAGCGGAAAGTAAAGCATGCAACTTGCAAGAATGTAAAGGGAAGGGTTTGGAGAATTCAAACGCTATTGGAGACACGGATGTTTTTCCCGTGGTTCGGATAGGTGGTGCTATCCTACATCCACGTTGATG